>NC_090256.1:41542432-41569932 GCF_037325665.1 Littorina saxatilis
CTAACACACACACACATCCACACACATACTAACTCACACACATCCACACACATACAAAACACACATACACTCAAACACACATGATAAGATCAAATGAATATAAAACAACTATTCCAGAGCCCAACACATTTCCAAAATCCAGTCTAAAAATGTGCTCCCATCATATTTTTGAGTTCAGTAAGTGTTTGGCATATTCCTTTTCTTTTAAGTGTTTTGAGACTTTTCATTTTGCAATTTGCAATTACAGAGATAAGTTGCATGAGTCGCCGCAGTAATTATCAACATTGATTGGGTCTTGCTCAGTGTATGTTAAAAAATGTAAACACCAAGTCCCTAACAAAAACAAAAACAAAGAATTTACAGGCAGTTCTGGACCCCGTACCACTTAAATAATTATTTCGCCCTTGTCATTAAAGCCCCACTCCGCCTCACATGAGGTTTACAGAACGATGGAATCTTTCAAGAAATAAGGAATTGCATTTAACAGCATTAATTAAATGACACAGTTCGTTTGAATGACTATTTAGCATGCGTAAAACACACACAAGTTCTCCTGGTTGATTCAACCCCTGAGCCATCGTGGCCCCATGTGTCTCGCTTTCCTGTTTTAACATACGTGAGGAATTTAGTCGTCAGTTTGTGGTTTCAATGCGACTCTGTATCTGCAATAACACGTTATGGCGAAACTCTGAATCTAAAATGCAACAAACGATTGCGAGTGACACGAATGGCTGAGCGGCGGCGGTTGACTTCAAAGAAACTAGCAATATGCAGAAAATTCGCCTGCTTGGGCAAACATGACCTTGCATGACCTGCGTCCGGGCTCTTTTTTTTTCAAACTTTCAAAACTTCGAATCGTACTGATCTTGTATGGATGAACAAATAATTCTTTCATGATTTAAGAATGTTTTGTCGCAATGCTGTCAATTTATGATTCTGATTTTAAAAGTAAGGTCTAGCGCCAAAACGAGGCTTCCGATTATCTCCATTCTACATCCTTTTCTAACTGCACGAAATAGATTCTTTGAAAATATCTCATTCTCACCAAAAAGCAGCCAGGATGTTCCCGAGCGGTAAGCGTTCAAATGGAAGTATATGTTTGTACTGTCTGTAATCTTCTTCTTCTGATGCAAAATCACTGATTATTTTCTTCTTCTACGTTCTTGGATTGCAACTCCCACGTGCACTCGTTGCACTAGTGGGCTTCTATGTGTATGGCTTTTTTTTGTCACGACCATTTAGGCAGTCATATTCCGTCATAGTTTGCTTCTCTCCAATCAAAATAAGTTGACCTGTATTCTGGATAAGCAGCTACCAATGTCGTATTGAGGCGCCATCAATTGATTGACTGAGAACACAATTCCATCGCGCACGGTGCCCTGTACTCGGGACACGCTTCGGAGGCACTGAGACTAATCTTCTTCTTCTGATGCAAAATCACTGATTGTCTTCTTCTTCTACGTTCTTGGACTGCAACTCACACGTGCAATTATTGCACTCGTGCATGGGCCTCTTTGAGTATGGCTTTTTCCCCCGCCACCATCACTAGTCATATTCCGTCATAGTTTGCGTCTCTTCACTCAAAATAAGTTGCCCTGTATTCTGGATACGCAGCTGACGGTTTCATACTGTAGCCCTATCATTTGATTGACTGAGACCACGATTCCATCGAATACAGTGCCCTGTATTCTGGACACACAGCTGCCTATGTCATTCCCAGGCACTGATATATCATTTGATTGACTAAGAACACTATTCTAGCGCACACAACATTCGTCAATAGTAGTACCGTGTATCAATGACTTTTGCGATTATTGTTATTGCGTATATTATGGTTAGTACTCGTGAATCTGTTTGAATCATGGAATCCTTATTTACAATAGTTTTAAAGCCCTCACTTTTTTTTGGCATTTGTGTGTCATACAATTGAAACAATTTGCGTTTCTTCCTTTTTGACATTTAGCCAAGTTTTGACTAAACGTTTTATTGTAGACTGAATACCGAGACGGTAGTGTTGTATGTGTGTGTTTGTATTTGCGTGCACAGACATTCCTAGAAAACTATCCGACAAATGTATACGCAACTTTGCATGCAAGTTCCTCAAGATAATATCCCAAAACATTTGTTCTCATTTAGTTTTTATTCAATGTCTTTGATGATGTCACATCCGGCTTTTTACAAAAATTGAGACGGCACTGTGGCGTCCGCATTTTTCAATCATTTTTATTCTACGAACTAATTTCTTCAGACATACTTCGTATATATACTGTTCAAAAAAAGAAACGCATAGTTGCTACTTGCCAAATTTGTTTTATTTTTCGAAAAAATTAACAGAAAATCCAATATTTAGATTATTTGTTTGAAATTTGGTATGGACACAGTTGAATGCACACACAGTTCATTTGCATCTTCAAATCAATCAGTCAATCAATACGATTGGGTGCCGAGGCTGTCAAGTCAGTAGGGGGTGTGACTGCCTTGAGCAGCAACAACTGCCCGGCACCTTCTGGGCATGGACTGGATCAGATGCCGGATATCTTGCTGTGGGATGGTGTCCCACTCCTCCTGAAGTGCCTGCAATAGATCGCGGTGATTTGCCGGCGCTTCTTCTCGCCTGCGCACACGTCTGTCCAATTCATCCCAGAGGTGTTCTATCGGGTTCATGTCTGGCGACATGGATGGCCAGGGAAGCACCTGGACATGGTGGTCGGTGAGGAACTGGGTGGTGAGTCGTGCTGTGTGCGGGCGAGCGTTGTCCTGCTGGAATATGGCATCCTGGTCAGCCAGAAGAGGAAGGGCGTGTGGGCGCAGAATTTCCTCCACGTATCGCTGGGCAGTTATGCGCCCTTGGACGTGCACCAGGGTGCTCCTTCCAGCGGTATTGATCGCCCCCCACACCATGATGCCTCCACCACCATGAACGGGTGCCTCATCCACACAGTTGGGCGCGTAACGTTCGTTTACTCTCCGGTAGACCCTCCTCCGACCATCATGTCGCTGGAGCAGGAAGTAGGACTCGTCGCTGAACCACACGTGTCTCCAGTGATTCCGGACGGTCCAGCGAAGGTGCTGGTTGCCCCACTGCACTCGGTTCTGGCGATGGCGGCGGGTGAGGACAGCTCCTCTGTGAGGTCTGCGAGCTCTCAAACCAGCTTCATGCAGGCGGTTCCGCACGGTCTGGTCCGATAATCGGTGTGGCCCGGGGAGAGCCTGGACAGAAGATGAGGCCGACAGGAAACGATTCCGGAGGTGGCGGAGCCGTATGAAGCGGTCGTGAGCAGCAGTTGTCGCCCTTGGTCTTCCCGCTCGTGGCAAGTCAGCAACGGAGCCAGTGGCTTGAAACCTGACCCACAGTCTACTGATGGCGCTCTGGGACACGTGGAAGTGCCTGGCGATTGCACTTTGACTTTGGCCTGCTTGTAAACGACCCAATGCAATTTGGCGGTCTTCTCTGCTCAATCGGGCCATCTTTCGTCGCTGAATTGTCGTCTGATTTCTTTGTGGCGAACAATCCGCTTTTATGGGTTTTGGAAGACATGGTGAGAGCTCAATATTCCCCGAGTTTCACGAGATTACACTGAAGCATGACGAGTGGTCATGCCAAATGAGCAATTTTGACATTGTAGCCACTGATAACGCATGCGTCACGTGCAGAGCTCACTTGTGGCAATGGACGAAAGGTCGACGACCAGATAAACATTTTCTGCAGTTTGGTGGATATCCTTGTAGCCATATAACTAAATTAACCAAATATTACAAGCTATGCGTTTCTTTTTTTGAACAGTATAGATATTAGTGCAAAATTAATTCAGCAACAAAAAGCTAGCTTTACACTGGAAGCAGCCACTGTGAGTTTTGATTTGCGTCCAATTCAAGTGGAAGGATGCTCTTATTACACGTAAAAGCCTGTGAGTTAGTTAATACATGATCACTAGCAAGTGAAGGATGATATCTTTAACTCAACCGACCTCCATTAATTTTCGCTGCTTGCCAGACACGTGGGTTGATGCGATCAATAATGTGCGATAGTGGAAAACACGGCGCACCCTCCGCCCTTGCTCACACACACAGCGAAATACTCGGAGCTGTGGCAATCTTTAAATTTCTCTCTGCTGACCACAATCGGGAACAACACAGCTGACTGTTCATTCATCCCTGTGGTTTTCTCTGCTTTGTGTGGCTGACAGATCATTCTAAGAAAGGTATGTAGAACTGAATTTTATTCGCGAATAAGGCTTAACGTTATCGAGCAGCTGGGATCTTTGGTTTGGTTCTGGATCAGGTTTTCTCTTTCGTTGGTCGCTGAGCAGCTGTGAATAGATTGACCTAATTCTTTTCGATACTTGTGTTTTGACACGACTATCTCTCTCTCTCTCTCTCTCTTACTTTTTCTCTCACTTCTTTCTGTCTGTCTGTGTCTGTCTGTGTCAGTCTGTCTGTCTGTCATTCTCTCTCTCTCGACTCTCTCCCCCTCTATTTCTCTCTCTCCTGGTGTACCCTCTCACAGTCCTGATGTATTTTCTCTCTCTCTCTCTCTCTCTCTCTCTCTCTCTCTCTCTCTCTCTCTCTCTCTCTCTCTCTCTCTCTCTCTCTCTCTCTCTCTCTCTCCTCTCTCTCTCTTTTTGTGTGATACAAATTTGCATCAATTTGCGCCGTCAACTGTTCCTATGCCACTGGAAATAACGAATCCTAACTCCCCCGAATTCGGCGCAATGCTGCCTAAATGGCGGGGTAAAAGAAGAAGAAGAGGATCCGAACGATCTGTATCCACTGCAGACAAGGATGATGTGCACCTTCATTATCGGGTTTCAATATATTTAAATGAGTCATCTATCCAGTCCACTGCATTCACTTATGAGTTCAAGTGTGTGTGTGTGTGTGTGTGTGTGTGTGTGTGTGTGTGTGTGTGTGTGTGTGTGTGTGTGTGTGTGTGTGTTCCCCAGTATGTGTTTCTCTGTCTGTCTGTGTCTCTTTCTCTGTCTGTGTCTCTTTCTCTATCTGTCTGCCTGTGTCTGTCTGTCTCTGTGGGTCTCTGTCGGTCTGTCTGTCTGCCTTTCTGTCTGTCTGTCTGTCTGTGTCTGTCCGTGTCTCTGTGAGTGTCTGTCGGTCTGTCTGTCTGCCTTTCTGTCTGTCTGTCTGTCTGTCTATCCCTGTCTCTGTGAGTGCCTGTCTGTCTGCCTTTCTGTCTGTCTGTCTGTCTCTGTAAGCGTCTGTCTGTCTGTCTCTGTAAGTGTCTTTCTGTCTGTCTCTGTGAGTGTCTGTCTGTCTGCCTTTGTGTCTGTCTATCTGTCTCTTAGAGTGTCTGTCTGTCTGTTTGTCTCTGTGAGTGTCTGTCTGTCTGCTTTTCTGTTTATCTGTCTGTCTCTGTGAGTGTCTGTCTGTCTGTCTGTCTCCGTGAGTGTCTGTCTGTCTGTCTGCCTTTCTGTCTGTCTGTCTGTCTCTGTGATTGTCTGTATTTCTGTCTGTCTGTCTGTGTGAGTGTCTGTCTGTCTGTCTCTGTGAGTGTCTGTCTGTCTGTCTATTTATTTATTTATTTACGAGGATTTATATCGCGCACGTATCTCACCACACAAGGCGACTCAAGGCGCATGTTACCTATTAATGCCGTGTGAGATGGAATATTTTACACAATATATCACGCATTCACATCGGCCAGTAGATCGACTGCCTTTAGGCGCTGCATCCACCTTTCACGGCCTATTATTCCAGGTCACACGGGTATTTTGGTGGACATTTTTATCTACGCCTATACAATTTTGCCAGGAAAGACCCTTTTGTCAATCGTGGGATCTTTCACGTGCATACCCCAATGTAGTGTACACGAAGGGACCTCGGTTTATCGTCTCATCCGAAAGACTAGCACTTGAACCCACCTCCTAGGTTAGGAAAGGGGGGAGAATATTGCTAACGCCCTGACCCAGGGTCGAACTCGCAACCTCTCGCTTCCGAGCGCGGCAAGTGCGTTACCACTCGGCCACCCAGACCATGAGTGTCTGTTGGTCTGTCTGTCTCTGTGACTGTCTGTCTGTCTCTGTGAGTGTCTGTCTCTATGAGTGTCTGTCGGTCTTTCTGTCTGCCTTTGTTTTCTGTCTGTTGATGCAGAAGAAGGAAATGCATAACTAAGAACACAGTCGATAAAAATACACAATTTCAACCACAAAGATCAGCGCATTTAGTCAAAACAAAGACCGAATCCTACATACACTGATCGGTGGGGCTGATTGATTTGGCCTTGTTTTTATCACGTGACGTGACGTGATGTCTAAACATAGCACTAACACGCCTGAATCGCTGGGTCGTATAATCGATACAGATTTTCTTTGTTTACATCGTGTGTGCTTTAGTGATTGGAGCAACACTGGGCAGCGTCGCATGGTGTCGTAATGGTCGGTGCCATTGCACATATTAATTTGTCTCGTATTGTTTCATCTGGGGTTTAAGAATGGCAGGAGTTCGGGATGGGAAAAAAAGGGGGGGGGGTATTTCAGTTCAGGAGCAGCTGACACAATCAAGATAAACAATTGTTCGTTATTTTGTACAACAGTTGGCAACTGTGCCCACTCAGGTCCAACGTCGATAATGAAACACGTCTCAGCGAACACTTATCCATGATTCACTGACAACAACACGCACACACATATTCTTAGATGCTTACACAGACACACGCACGCACGCATGCACGAACACACATGAAAACGAGCGTTAACTGACTGAAGGATGAAAGTCCGTGAATCATGTGCTGTGCATGCCCAATGACCCGCCCCACACGTGTCAGACCGGTGTGGTGTACAGAGTTGTTGTTTTTACATTTAGTCAAGTTTTGACAACATGTTTTAACATAGAGGGGGAATCGAGACGAGGGTCGTGGTGTATGTGTGTGTGTGTGTGTGTGTATGTGTGTGTGCGTGCGTGTGTGTGTGTAGAGCGATGCTTTATAAAATTTGACAGGAGTTCCTGGGTATGATATCCCCGGACTTTTTTTTCATTTTTTCGATAAATGTCTTTTATGACGTCATATCCGGCTTTTTGTAAAAGTTGAGGCGGCACTGTCACACCCTCATTTTTCAATCAAATTGATTGAAATTTTGGCCAAGCAATCTTCGACGAAGGCCGGACTTCGGTATAGCATTTCAGCTTGGTGGATTAAAAATTAATTAATGACTTTTGTCATTAAAAATCTGAAAATTGTAAAAAAAATTTTTTTTTATATAACGATCCATAATGCCAGACGCCAGGCGGAGCAGCCACTAGATGGCCAATTTTAAAGTCTTAGGTATGACCCGGCCGGGGTTCGAACCCACGACCTCCCGCTCACTGGGCGGACGCCTTAACCACTAGGCCACCGTGTTGCGGTCATGAAAGTACTAAATCGAGGAAATCGGCGTAAGTTGAAAGTGTGGCGACCCCCTCTGACCCGACTATATGTGTGCGGAAATGACCTATTTATCTGTCGTGAAGTGAAGTCCAACTTCACTCGTTCACTTGTGAATGCTTGATGGTCACACGGAAGCAGGCACGGGATTTGCTGTAAAGTACAGCTCGTAATTCTCTTCCGTCAACCTTTGGACATCGTCGTATGATCATAATGTCAATGACCGCACTATATGTACAGTGGAACCCTCCTGTGAAGACCGGCACAAATGTGAGAACATTAGGTTTTCAAAGAAGTGAGTTTGACATGGAGGTACATTTGATGATGATGAAATTGAGGATACTTTTATGGCGCAAATTCTAAAAGAGTTGTAAGCGCCTCACAGAATGCATACACAAATAAACGAGTCTGTACACAATGCATGTTTACGATTATTATGAACAGATTATCTTAAAAGGACTCAAGACTCAAAACTCAAAAGTTTACTGTCCTTATAAAAACAAGGAAAATTGCCATGCAGTGTCAGTCTGAAATGTGGAGGGGCTGGTATTCAAAGGTGGTGGGGGTCCATTGTGTTTGACGGTGTGATTAAAGGCATAATACCTCAAGAACAAGTCGCGTAAGGCGAAAATACAACATTTAGTCAAGTAGCTGTCGAACTCACAGAATGAAACTGAACGCAATGCTATTTTTCAGCAAGATCGTATACTCGTAGCATCGTCAGTCCACCGCTCATGGCAAAGGCAGTGAAATTGACAAGAAGAGCGGGGTAGTAGTTGCGCTAAGAAGGATAGCACGCTTTTCTGTACCTCTCTTTGTTTTAACTTTCTGAGCGTGTTTTTAATCCAAACATGTCATATCTATATGTTTTTGGAATCAGGAACCGACAAGGAATAAGATGAAAGTGTTTTTAAATTGATTTCGACAATTTAATTTTGATAATAATTTTTATGTATTTAATTTTCAGAGCTTGTTTTTAATCCAAATATAATATATTTATATGTTTTTGGAATCAGAAAATGATGGAAAATAAGATGAACGTAAATTTGGATCGTTTTATAAATTTTTATTTTTTTTTACAATTTTCAGATTTTTAATGACCAAAGTCATTAATTAATTTTTAAGCCACCAAGCTGAAATGCAATACCGAAGTCCGGGCTTCGTCGAAGATTACTTGACCAAAATTTCAACCAATTTGATTGAAAAAATTAATGAGGGCGTGACAGTGCCGCCTCAACTTTCACGAAAAGCCGGATATGACGTCATCAAAGACATTTATCAAAAAAATGAAAAAAACGTTCGGGGATTTCATACCCAGGAACTCTCATGTCAAATTTCATAAAGATCGGTCCAGTAGTTTAGTCTGAATCGCTCTACACACACACACACACACACACACACACACACACACACACGCACAGACACACACACATACACCACGACCCTCGATGTTAAAACATTTAGTCATAACTTGACTAAATGTAAAAAAGGCCCCCAGACCCATTCCAAAGTTATACCATACGATTAGACTGCGTTACAAATAATGCTACCGCGCAGGAGGACTGCCTTTGTCACGAACTGAAACTCTGCCTGAACAATCCCTCTTAATGCGGTCAATGCGCATCAGAGCACTAACATGGGGAGATTAATCAGGTCGTGAACAACCTAACCCTACCCCTAACCCTTACGCTAACCCTAACCCGAACCCTAACTCTAATCCTAACCCTATAACCCATGGTTCGTTCTGTCAAAGGGTCGCATTTTTTAAGTCCAAGATTGGCGCATGCGCATTGACCGCATTGAGAGAGATTGTTCAGCAGAGTTTTCAGTTCGTGACACCTTCACTTCACAAAACAAAGTGTTTTGAAAGCTTAATTAGATGTCGTAAATTTGCCAGACCACCCCACCCCCACCCCCTCCCCACCCCCCACCCAAGTTAGATCAATAGTATTCCTTTAACTAAGCTGAACACTTGTCTATCCGAGCTTCGCCCTGAAGCCGCATGATGATGAGATGATGACGCACAAAGAGATGATGCTTTTTCTGTCATTACGACTTGGAACATCACATTTCTTTGTGACTCACATGCCACACGGTCATGGGTTTGGTAGTAACAACTTTGGCCCACATGCTTTTCATCGACCGCAGCGGTTCTTTGTTTAGATGGTACAGGCCTACTCGCTTGTTATTGTTTGCTGACTGAAGAGATGCAGTGGGACAGAGGTTGGAGGTTTTTTTGTTGTGGTTTTTTTTGGGGGGGGGGGAGTGGGGGCGGGGAGAGAGGGAGGGAGAGAGGGGAAGGGAGGGAGGGAGAGAGGGGGTCAGATGAAGCAACCACAGCGACTGAATGTCGATTATTATGAACATATTATCTTAAAAGAGGGGGGGGTGGGTGTTAGTCTTAAATGTGGAGATGGTGGTCTTCAAATGTGGAGGGGGGGAGGGGGTCCATTGTGTTTGACGGTGTGATTAAAGGCATAATACCTCAAGAAAAAAATATACGAGTATGCTCTTTTCAGTTTCAAATCAAGTTATTCAAATCAACTTTTGTAGGCTGGTGTATAAAAGCATTCTAATATTTTTGATTGAAGAAAATCACGCGCATATGCACAGTATGTCATGTCAAGAAGGATGTACATGCCTTCACACGAATTTTAACCAGAATAAAATGTTTCTGAGGGCTGTTTGTGTCAAAGCCAAATATTTAGGATTGAAACTTTTGTTTTAAAGTAATCTGAGAAAACTCGGCTTGTTTTCCACTTTAAAAATGAATAGATAGACGGACAAACAGGCTGACAGGCAGACAGACAGACAGACAGGCAAACAGACAGACAGAAACTGAAACTGGTACGTGCAACGGAAAAAAAACACTCCCTTCCAGTTATTAAAAAATAAAAAGACAGACTGACGGACAGATCGACAGACACACAGACGAACAGACGGACAGATTGACAGACAGACAGAAACAGAAACTGGCACGTGCAACGAAAATAAACCATCCCTTGAAATCACGTATCTCACCTAGCCAGATAATTTACACCTAGTTACAACGCCTTTGCTAACAGGTATTATTGATCGATTCGGCGTGCACATGGTTAGACAAGCACTATTTATTACTCCAACAGACTATAAATAAATGACCACGAAAACGGGGACGAAACATTCTTCACTTACCAGCCACCTGTAGCCCTTATATATATAATTATAGCCATCACGTCAAGAACAACATATTTTGCTTCTAATCAGGAACCATTGTAACTGCCTCTTTGTTTCAAGAAATGATTAAATAAAAAACGTAGATAAATTCACACCTCTCTATGGAAAACATTAAGTATGTGACGCACGGAAAACAAAAACGAAGTCAACACACAAACACACACACACACACACACACACACACACACACACACACACACACACACACACACGCACGCACTCACGCACGCACACACACACACTCACACACACACACACACACACTCTCACACACACATACACACACATACACACACACACACACACATACACACACGCACGCACGCACACACGCACGCACGCACGCACGCACACACACACACTCACACACACACACACACACTCTCTCACACACACTGACACACACACACACACACACACACACACACACACTGGCACACACTGACGTCAACCCCATAGCCACTTAAAATAAATTATGTTCTTTTCAGATATACCCAGATGATAATTACACATTATTCTACATACGTGAGAGAGATACTCATGAGATAATAATGTGGACTGGGTGGCCGAGTGGTAACGCACTTGCGCTCGGAAGCGAGAGGTTGCGAGTTCGACCCTGGGTCAGGGCGTTAGCAATTTTCTCCCCCCTTTCCTAACCTAGGTGGTGGGTTCAAGTGCTAGTCTTTCGGATGAGACGAAAAACCGAGGTCCCTTCGTGTACACTACATTGGGGTGTGCACGTTAAAGATCCCACGATTGACAAAAGGGTCTTTCCTGGCAAAATTGTATCCACCAAAATACCCGTGTGACTTGGAATAATAGGCCGTGAAAAGTAGGATATGCGCCGAAATGGCTGCGATCTGCTGGCCGATGTGAATGCGTGATGTATTGTGTAAAAAAATTCCATCCCACACGGCATAAATAAATCCATGCGCCTTGAATATGTGCGCGATATAAATTGCATAAAAAAATTTTTTTTAAAAAAATCCCTCCGCTTAGAACTGTACCCACGGAATACGCGCAATATAAGCCTCATATTGATTGATTGATTGATTGAATAATCGTTCAAATCACACGTGTGTATATCATGTAAATGAGGTCATGTCAAGCAAGTCTGGCAGGGACCTGTTTTTTGCCACTACTAATGATGCCAAAGTCACCGAGACAAACGTCATTGTAGAAAAATAATGCCCTCGTTTAATTCCCCTCGATGAATTGTTAGAACAAACACGTCACGCCACACTTTCCAGAGTGACGTTTCTTTGCTTTGACGTAATAGATTGCACAAGGCTTTAGAAGAGATCGAGGTTCGAAATCAAGCGTCTTCAATGTGGCTGCCTCGACTGCGGGACGTGTTGAGTAAAATACACGTAATTATCCTACATACGTGAGAGAGACACCCGTGAGATAATAATCGTTCAAATCACACGTGTGTATATCATGTAAATGAGGTCATGTCAAGCAAGTCTGGCAGGGACCTGTTTTTGGCTCACGTAAGTGTAGCCTATGCGTTGGTAAACTTTGTCTGTCTGTGCGTGCGTGCGTGCGTGCGTGCGTGTGTGTGTGTGTGTGTGTGTGTGTGTGTGTGTGTGATAGAAACTTTAACATTTCCGAGTCTATGGATAAAGCTCGCATAAGAAGATTACGTCTCGGTCAAAAGTGTTTGACGTGTGTGATAGAAACTATTTGAAGACGTCACATTATGACGTAAGAGGGTTAGACGTCACGCAAAGTTACTGAAAGTCTCGGTCATTGTTATTGTGAGCGGGCCGAGACTATAGTTGGCAGATCCAGGGTCTCGCTTTCTTGCACAGTTTCACCTAGATGCTTACTGTGTGTGTGTGTGTGTGTGTGTGTGTGTATGTGTGACGGAGTGATTGAGTTTGTGTTTGTCGATTTCTTACGTGAGCCTTGATGGCTTCGCCTCTTGTTCCACTGCTTATGATGCCAAAGTCACCAGGACAAACGTCATTATAGAAACAAAAATTGCGCTCGCTAATTACCCTCGGTGAATCTTTAGAACTAACACGTCACGCCACACTTTCAGAGTGACGTTTCTTTGCTTTGACGTAATAGATTGCACGAGGCTTTAGAAGAGATCGAGGTTCCAAAACAAGCGTCTTCAATTTAGCCGCCTCGACTGCAGGACATTTTCAGTAAAATACACGTAAGTACAGTATGTTGCTTTCGCTCGCAGTTCAATATTTAAAACAAGAGGCGAAGCCTTCAAGGCTCACGTAAGAAATCGACAAACAGTAACACAAACTCAATCACTCCGTCACACATACACACACACACACACACACACACACACACACACACACACACACACACACACATACACACACACACACACACAGTAAGCATAGGTGACACTGTGCAAGAACTGAAGCGAGACACTATAGATCTAGATCTGTCTGTCTGCATGTAGCCTGTAACTTACAGGGACACGACTGCCAACTAGTCTCGGCCCCCTCAAAATAACAACTTCTGACCGAGACTTTCAGTAATTCCTTCGCGTGACGTCTAACCCTCTTACGCCATAATATGACGTCTTCAAATGTTAAAGTTTCTACCGGCACAGACTGACATAAACACACACACACGCACAAACGCACAGACAGACAAAGTTACGATCGCATAGGCTACACTTACGTGAGCCAAAAACAACTCGTGTAAATCTGGTACGACACAGCAAGCCCTAGCCATGTAGTATTCTCTATTTAACATGCTTCCTTTTGAAACTTCTTTTTCAAATGGAAGCATGTTAATGTGTAATTAAAGACCGGTAATTTGAATGAGTTGGGGCATTCTGACCAATCACAGGATCTGTTTCATTAAAACGCAAACTTGATTGAATTACAATAATAAATAATGATACAGGATTTATATAAAACTCAGAAATTCCTTGGTTTAAAGCGCTGTATAATCAAGGTTAAAATGAAAAGAAGTGACGACAATATTATGCGTCACACACACACACACACACACACACACATACATATGCACTCACCAACCACAAACACACACACCAACCACACACACACACACACACACATAAACCCACACACACCGTCACACACACACAACGCGATTCAGCGCGCTAAACCGGGGAGGGTAAGAGAGAGGGGGGTCTGGCGAGGGGGCGTTTCTGAGAGTGTACGTGCAGAGACAGAAATAGCCTGAAAAACCTTCTCTCATTCCGAAAGCGACTCGCTCGCTCAACCCTAACCTATAAAACTGAAAATGCGGCCATGGCATGATTCATTTCACTCAGTCCAGTCCATAGCAATATCAAGGTGCGGCATTGAAAGAGGTTTTCTCTTCCTCACTGATACTTTGTATGACCAGGAAAATATTATACTACACAGCCTAGACGTGTGTGCACGTAGCAGACATTTTCACTTCGCTTCACTGTGTTTGTAGCCAGTGGGGAAAGCTGTGCTTGTGTAGCGTGTGTTATATAGGCCAACCAGCATGGATTTCTTGAACAAAGGTATTTACACATTTTGTTTTCTGTACACTTTCCCTTACATTTATCATTCATCGTTTTATGACAATATTGAACCGTTTCAGAAAACAGAAACTACGCTATCGATCAATAGTGAGACTGACCGTGCCAGCTATTAGTCAATAGTGAGATCATTAATACTAGGCGAGAAATGGAAACATCGTTCTGTGGTTGAAGTGTCAATACCATTGAGATCGAGTCAGCGATTCCCGTTGCCGTGGAGCGATGGCTAGGTATAGTGAATAGATAAGACTCTTTAAAACTCCGCTGTGGAGAATTATCAAGACTGATTAATATATACTTATTATTTTGGACCAAGGTCGATGTATGGTTTGAAGTGGGATGTAGTTTAGCCAGTTTCGGGGGAGGCACACGAACGTTAACAGCCTGGGGGAAGTCACACAGGCAGACACACATATATATATGATATTTAACTAAGGCCGTCGACCCATTTAATCATGAGTTAAATTCAAAGAAGAACACTATGCTTGGTTCACAAACAGATGTTTAAGTAAACACTAGTAATGGTCTTATTAATCTCAACAAAAAGTAGTCTTTACTCTCCCTCTGTCTCTGTCTCTGTCTGTCTCTGTCTGTCTCTCTTTCTCTGTCTCTCTGTCTCTCTCTCTCTCTCTCTCTCTCTCTCTCTCTCTCTCTCTCTCTCTCTAGGTTCTCACACACACTCGGACACACACACACACACACACACACACACACACACTGACACGTACACACACCACCACCCTCATCCACCCACACACACACACACACACTACACTCACACTGAAAATAGTTGATTGTGCCGATCTGCGGGAACACGTGTGCTGGTGCCCAGGCTAGACTGATTTGTCAGAATGGATCCGGTACAGACCAAAGCCAGTTTGTACTGGTTTCGAAGACAGCAAACCAGGAAAAAATATAATCTGTCATCAAGGTGTTAGACGCACGTACAGCGATGAGAGCAGTCCATAACGGATAATTTGTTTGTATGCATATATAAGTGTGTGTGTGTGTGTGTGTGTGTGTGACAGTGTGTGTGTGTGTGCACGGTGTGTCCGTGTGTGTTCAGTGTGTTTCAGTGTTTGCGTGTGTCTGTATGTGTGTGTTTCAGTGTTTGCGTGTGTCTGTATGTGTGTGTTTCAGTGTGTGTGTGTGTCCGTGTGTCACGTGTGTGTGTCAGTGTTTGTGTGTTTATGTGTGTGTCTGTATGTGTGTCAGTGTGTGTCAGTGTTAGTGTGTGTGACGGTGTGTGTGTGTGTCACTGTTAATATTGTCGTTACTACGTTTGTACAACGTTTTCCGGGCATTTCTTCGCTTTTCTGTTTTCATTACCTGAGTATATCAGCTATCATAACGTATTGTAAGTGCCTCAAGGATTGACGTCAGTGGTCGGTACGCTCTGCTTCTCTCAGTCAAAAGAACGACACACACTTGCAGTAAATGGAATTCGTACCTGCAGTCAACCTGTACGGCGAACGCATGTGTTTGCCTAGTTACAGATAAATTATAAACGCAATGTGTTTCGCCTAGGTTTAAATAACAACTCCAGCGTTTGGTGAACTTTAAAACGCGATATTTTTGCCTGATGTCTGAATAACAACTAAACTGTTTGGTGAACTTTAAATGAATGTGTTTTTCTAAGCTCTGAATAACAACTCCACAACAGAAAATAGCTGAGAGGGTGTTTTTCGTCCCTGTGAAGAGATAATCCCATGCCCTTAGCAGAAACAAGCGTGCGTGTGCGTGCGTGTCACTGTGTGTATGTCAGTGTGTGTGTATCCACAACAGAAAATAGCTGAGCTTATAGAGGGTGTTTTTCGTCCCTGTGAAGGGCTCATCACATGCCCTTAGCAGAAACAAGTGTGTGTGTGTGTGTGTGTGTGTGTGTGTGTGTGAGTGTGTGTGTGTATGTATGTGTGTGTGTGTGTGTGTCAGTGTATGTATGTGTGTGTGTGTGTGTGCGTGCGTGTATGCGCGCGTGCGTGCGTGCGAGCGTGTGTGTGGATGTGTGTGTGTGTGTGCGTGCGTGCGTTCGTGCGAGTGAGTGTGTGTGCGTGCGTGCGTAAGTGTGTATTTATGTGTTTGTGTGTGTGTTGAGTCTATTCAGAATGTTAACTCATACATACATAAAATATTCTCTCTCTCTCTCTCTTTCTCTCTCTCTCTCTCTCTCTCTCTCTCTCTCTCTTTTCTGGACATAATCTCAGGGAGTCAGAGCTGTATTTATACTGACTCCTATCAGGGGAAGGGCTCCTAATATTGACCACTTTTTACATTTAGTCAAGTTTTGACTAAATGTTTTAACATAGAGGGGGGAATCGAGACGAGGGTCGTGGTGTATGTGTGTGTGTGTGTCTGTCTGTGCGTGTGTGTGTGTAGAGCGATTCAGACTAAACTACTGGGCCGATCTTTATGAAATTTGACATGAGAGTTCCTGGGTATGATATCCCCGGACGTTTTTTTCATTTTTTCGATAAATACCTTTGATGACGTCATATCCGGCCTTTTGTAAAAGTTGAGGCGGCACTGTCACACCCTCATTTTTCAATCAAATTGATTGAAATTTTGGCAAAGCAATCTTCGACGAAGCCCGGGGTTTGGTATTGCATTTCAGCTTGGTGGCTTAAAAACTAATGAGTGAGTTTGGTCATTAAAAATCGGAAACTTGTAATTAAAATTATTTTTTTATTAAACGATCCAAAAACAATTTCATCTTATTCTTCGTCATTTTCTGATTCCAAAAACATATACATATGTTATATTTGGATTAAAAACAAGCTCTGAAAATTAAAAATATAAAAATTATGATCAAAATTAAATTTCCGAAATCGTTTTAAAAACTATTTCATCTTATTCCTTGTCGGTTCCCGATTCCAAAAACATATAGATATGATATGTTTGGATTAAAAACACGCTCAGAAAGTTAAAACGAAGAGAGGTACAGTAAAGCGTGCTACGAAGCACAGCGCAATCGCTACCGCGCCAAACAGGCTCGCCACTTTCACTGCCTTTTGCACTAGCGGCGGACTACGTTCAGTTTCATTCTGTGAGTTCCACAGCTTGACTAAATGTAGTAATTTCGCCTTACGCGACTTGTTTATTGCTGATAACTAGTTTGTTTTCTTGCGAAGAAGTTTCATTTTGTGGTTGGTAGTCCTTCTCTCTTAGTTTAACAGTTAGGCCTAATTAGAGTGAAATAGCTTTGATAGACATTCAGCAAAAATTAAATACAGAAAAAATCACAAATGGTCCATATTAGGAGCCTGGGCGCCCAATATGGACCAGTGAAGCGGTCTTCACGAATCACTGTAAAAAGCCCCTTATACTTCAAAATAACATGATACAACTTAGTGTACAAGTCAGACTTATTCAAATATGCTTTAGATTGAGCTGTTTCGGGTTGATGAGAGCGTTATTTGAAGCACACCAGGAAACTAAAGAAGCTTATCAAAAACAGAGTGAAAATAAGTGAAATTATCAACTTCCACCAAAAAAAGACTATTTGTTATATTTTTTTGAAATCTCGAGGGCTAGTTATAGGTTATTTTCAGCAAGTTTCTTAATGAATTAATTAAAATTGCCTTTAGTTTTTATTTTCTTCGACTTGTTGAAGGTGGTCCATATTAGGGGACTCACACATACTTTGAGGTTTTGCTATTATTTTTTTGTTTGCAGTAGAAACTCGGGGTACACACTGTTAAAATGTAACAAATACTGTCTTAGCTGTCATATATAGCCATTTTTGTGTTATGAAATCTTTGGTTGTGGACAGAAACGAGTCCGTTTTAGGCGGCAAATTTAGAGTGAACGCTGCCAAAAGTGAAAACAAGTCGCGTAAGGCGAAATTACAACATTTAGTCAAGCTGTCGAACTAACAGAATGAAACTGAACTCACTGCATTTTTACAGCAAGAGCGTATACTCGTAGCATCGTCAGTCCACCGCTCGATGCACAGGCAGTGAAATTGACAAGAAGAGCGGGGTAGTGGTTGCGCTGAGAAGGATAGCACGCTTTTCTTTATCTCTATTCTTTTTAACTTTCTGAGCGTGTTTTTAATCCAAACATATCACATCTATATGTTTTTGGAATCAGGAACCCACAAGGAATAAGATGAAATTGTTTTTAAATCGATTTCGGAAATGTTATTTTAATAATAATTTTTATATTTTTAATTTTCAGAGATTGTTTTTAATCCGAATATAACATATTTATATGTTTTTGGAATCAGAAAATGATGAAGAATAAGATAAACGTAAATTTGGATCGTTTTAAAAAAAACTTTTTTTTTTTTACAATTTTCAGATTTTTAATGACCAAAGTCATTAATTAATTTTTAAGCCACCAAGCTGAAATGCAATACCGAAGTCCGGCCTTCGTCGAAGATTGCTGGGCCAAAATTTCAATCAATTTGATTGAAAAATGAGGGTGTGACAGTGCCGCCTCAACTTTTACAAAAAGCCGGATATGACGTCATCAAAGGTATTTATCGAAAAAAAGAAAAAAACGTCCGGGGATATCATTCCCAGGAACTCTCATGTCAAATTTCATAAAGATCGGTCCAGTAGTTTGGTCTGAATCGCTCTACACACACACAGACAGACAGACAGACACACACACACACACACACACACACGCACACACACACAGACACACAGACACACACACACATACACCACTACCCTCGTCTCGATTCCCCCCTCTACATTAAAACATTTAGTCAAAACTTGACTAAATATAAAAACGAAAAAGCCTAACGGTTTTGAGGGTTGTGTTTCTGCAACTGTTTTGACTTGTGCAACTTATCCAGAGAGGGTGAATAAAGCGAATGAAATTGTTTTGAGCGCTCTAGCGCCGTTAGTTTGTCAGAACAGGAGGTGGTCCTTATTAGGAGCCGGTCCATATTAGGAGTTTTTCCCCTACTTGCATGAATACGCACGTGCATACGCAAGTTAGTGTATCTGTGTGTGTGTGTGTGTGTGTGTGTGTGTGTGTGTGTGTGTGTGTGTGTGTGTGTGTGTGTGTGCTAACAAACAAACAAATATTCTAAGAAACAAACACTGATATTTATTTTTCTCTTTCTCCTTTCTGTTTGTATGTCTCTCTGTCTGTCCGTTTCTTTTGTGTGGCTGTATCTGTTCAGGCGTCAGTGTTTTTATGCATCATGATGTAAAAACAACAACAACAAACGCCCACCCATTTCTTTATTTCACAGCAGTTGGTCCTACAATAGTTGCGAAATTATCCGCTGTTTGAATTTATCTCTTTACTTTAGAGAGATAACTTCACAAAATTTGAAACTGAAAAAAAGTGTATGTACAAACCACACCTATAAGTCCAAAGAAAAAGCATTGCCATTTGTTCATCTAAACTTGTTCTTTAAATTAATTATTGATGCCTGCCATTTGTTGGACGTGATAGCTCGCAACAACCTGACAGTTTTTCCTCCCAGTCCGGCTTCACACCGTTGACGCGTCACGCCCCTAACACTCTGTTTCGCTGATTTCCTATTCCTATTCAGATTTTTAATGACCAAAGTCAATAACTAATTTTTAAGCCACCAAGCTGAAATGCAATACCGAAGTCTGGCCTTCGTCGAAGATTGCTTGGCCAAAATTTCAATCAATTTGATTGAAAAATGAAGGTGTGACAGTGCCGCCTCAACTTTTACAAAAAGACGGATATGACGTCATAAGACATTTATCGAAAAAATGAAAAAAACGTCTGGGAATATACTCAGGAACTCCCATGTAAAATTTCATAAAGATCGGTCCAATAGTTTACTCTGAATCGCTCTACACACACACACGCACAGACAGACAGACACACACACACACACACACACACACACACACACACACACACACACACACACCACGACCCTCGTCTCGATTCCCCCTCTATGTTAAAACATTTAGTCAAAACTTGACTAAATGTAAAAAGTATATAATTATGTGATATATAATTATGTCAATAACCGAAGTCCGATACAGGGCGAGAACAACACTGACTTAGTAATAGAACTCGGTGAGTAGGCTCCAGGAATGAAATCCGGCTAAGCACGAAAACCGTTGCAATTGATATAATACACCAACATTAACAGCTATTGTGTTTTCAGCGTAGCAATAGGGTCCGATATTTAGACGAGACAAGTATAATGCCGACGAGTCGAAGACGAGTCGCATTTATACTAAGCTTGTTCGAGTCAAAATATCGGACCCTGTTGCTACGCTGAAAATACAATAGCGATTATATAGCTGTTCTGACCTTCATTTGTTTTGTTCCAAACTTACAAAAGGACAGTTTTTGCGTCGATGCGTTGATCTCTGCAGGTTTTGATAGCAGACGCCGTTTCTTATGCGCATTAGTTTTGCGCATGCGCCACACTGACTTTGGAAAAAAAACCGCGATATAGTTTGACAACACAGCTTTTAATTAGTTCATTCGTATACAACAAAAAGAAGTTTGATGTTTTTTAATTTTGAACAAGACTACTTGTGAAGAAGACCAAAACACACTGAACATCAACGAAAAACTAGAAACAACTGAAGAACTAGGATGCAACAAGGGGAGGAGAAGAGAACAGCTAATCCGTACAACGCGAGCAGACGGCAGCGAAGTTTTCAGTTTGGGTGAATGGCATTCATACTTGTCTCGTCATGAAGCGAATTTTTCAACCTCAGTTATAAACGACTACATGAATGTTAGTGCCATAGGTTGTACATCAATACTTCAGAGGGGAAGAGGGGTATTTAGTGTGGAGTTACGAGATAAGAAAAGCCGAATGCGAAAGTTTGTGTCAGTAGCTCACACAGGCACACAAAAACGGCTGTTCCGTTTTACTCCCCTGTTTGTACTACATCTTTCGACTTTGGGCATTTTGTGGTGTTTAGGGACAGAAAATAATTGGTTTAGTCCTGTTCCATCGGGAAGTTAGCAGAAAAGGGTATGCTATCGACATTTGTAAAGCTGAAAAACATTCCCGAGAAGAATTTCAAGTTGTTAGTGTATGCTGTTGTCGATTGTTAACATCGTGTGAAACCGGAACCATGCGTCTTTGTTATTGCCAATATGCTTTTGGATATTGGCAAAAATGGCCGACTTCCGTAGCATTATGCTTTGATGATGATGTTGAGACCATCCAAGCACAGCCCCCGAATTCCCCCACGTGTCCATCAGAATAGCTATATTGTTAGCTTTAAAGGCTGACATAGTCCTATTTAATAATTTTAATTACTTCTAGGGTTGTTCCCATCGTTGCGGGGATGTATAAATTAAGCTTCCTGCAAAGTTTTAGGTTTGAAGTCCTTACCAATTACGAGAAATAATTAATTCTTTATAAAGTTTATTGCTATGTTTAGCAACAGTTCTCCAGGTCTTGGGCTATTTTTAGACCGTCAACACAGACAGTACAGCTTCGTCAATCCCCGCGTGAAGGAAATCGCTCACCTTCCACGTGCAAAACGTAGTGATATTGACACGCCAGATTAGCGCGGTAGCGTATTGTGCAAAGCAGAAAAGCGCGCTTTTCTGTATTCTTGTTAACTTCGCAATTTCCGGAAAACATCCACTTTCACTTTGAGACTGTTCTGTTTACATTCGACACTATCAACACCACTTTGTAATACTGAAATAAAAAAAATTCTGTGTTCGAAAGCTACAGCCATTTAGGCAATAGCCACCGCCATTTGACATGTTGAGGTTGTAAGTAAACATTTTTCTCATGTTTTGTGATTGAATGGAAACCGAATCGCGAAGCGATGAGGTTTTCATTCCAATCACAAAACATGAGAAAAATGTTTACTTACAACCGAAACATGTCAAATGGCGGTGGCTATTTCCATTCTACTTTACTCACCAACAGTGGAACTCGATCTTGCTGAATGACACACTGGGAAAAACGTTCCTTTCCATAAAAATGTCATTGCTTTCGTCGACTATTTACCTCACGTACCTTTTTTCCACACTGCGCAGCTGATTCATTGACATTGAGGCTATCCTGAATATGTTACACAGCGAGAACTGACACTATTGTTAAGAATAGGAACTGAAGTATTTGTTTTTCATTTCTAAACTTTGTTGGTCATGATCACGTTCCAAAAATATTCATGTCGCCAAACGAACAGGACGTGACGTCGATTTGCCTTTTCATTCACTACAATACTCTTCCGGTCTCGGCTACAGGTATTTGTTTTGTTTCTGTTTCAGTGAAGCAAGTAAAAAAAAAAGTGTTTGCGCATGTCTGTTTGTTTATCGAGACCATTATGACGTATCTATTTGTCGTCTGCGTCATTCTCATTCTGGTGTTCTGTCTCTGCGTGGCCCACTGGCACTTGTGCGCTGGCTCCTTTGTCAGCTTCATGGAGTGTGGCATGTTCGTTTTGTTTTCTTCCTTCTTCTGCTATAAATTGCTTGATGTCTTCATCATTCTCCCATTCTGAGTCACTCAGTGATGAGAGACTCAACTCGAAGTTGCCTTCAGATTCCATTTTGACAGTTGCTAACTCTTGTGATTATGGAGTGACGAAACCTCCTTGGGTCACCAGCATAATGAATATGATAAAGTTCGAGGGTAGACAGCCATTATTGATACCATTGTGTTCATACACGAAAATGATATTCATACACTCCACAAAACATGTGAAAATCACCATGCTTCACAAAACATGGGCAATCATCATTTTCTCATGTTTCTAAACCAATGAAATTGCCAGATTTTGATTTTTACTCATAGAGTATTGTAGAATCGTTATTATATCCCCTTAGGTACAGTTTTATAACATTATTGGCACATGTAAACAATAGGAATTAATTAATGAACGCTACGAAAAGGGCAGCCTTTAAGCCGGGGTCCTTGCCCGCTGAAACTTCAATGTCTGAAATCGCCCTGGGTTGTACACAGTTTGATTTACGGATCTGAATAACGACATCACACACCACGAATGTTCCTGTCCACGTGTTTCCGACGGACCCCTCGCTAGTGATTGGCCCCTACAGTAATGTATGTCAGAGGTTTTGGCGAGGGTATAGAATCTTCCGCAACCAATACAAACCCGACGGAGTTATTTCCGAAAACCGCCGTCTGTTGAGCCCGAAGTCATTTTATCGTAAACTTCAGTGGGAAAGCTTCGTGCCTCAGCGATCTTCATGAGTAAGTAGGCTTCGCGAAGTCGACTTCGCGCAGTTTATATCAGCGTTAACGCAGCTTTTAAAGTTCACAGAATGTAATGCATTATATGATTTCAGGCATTATGAAGGAGCAACCCGTAAGCACACACGGCCACGGGCGGGAGCCGAGGGTGGTGGTGGTGGGAGCTGGAATGGCGGGAGTGGGGGCGGTCGGGGCCCTGACAGCCGCTGGCATCCGTGACGTCACCTTGCTGGAGGCACGTGACCGCCCTGGGGGCCGTGTGCAGAACGTGGTGATGGGTGAGTGTTGTGCATACTGTCACATCTCTCTTCACTCAACTTAACCCCTTGACTGCCACTATACATATCAGATACGTGGTTTTTACATTCAGTCAAGTTTTGACTAAATGTTTTAACATAGAGGGGGAATCGAGACGAGGGTCGTGGTGTATGTGTGTCTGTGTGTGTGTGTGTGTGTGTGTGTGTGTGTGTGTGTGTGTGTGTGTGTGTGTGTGTGTGTGTGTGCGTGTGTGTGTAGAGCGATTGAGAGTAAACTACTGGACCGATCTTTATGAAATTTGACATGAGAGTTCCTGGGTATGATATCCCCGGACGTTTTTTTCATTTTTTCGATAAATGTCTTTGATGACGTCATATCCGGCTTTTTGTAAAAGTTGAGGCGGCACTGTCACACCCTCATTTTTCAATCAAATTGATTGAAATTTTGGCCAAGCAATCTTCGACGAAGGCCGGACTTCGGTATTGCATTTCAGCTTGGTGGCTTAAAAATTAATTAATGACTTTGGTCATTAAAAATCTGAAAATTGTAATTAAAATTATTTTTTTATAAAACGATCCAAATTTACGTTCATCTTATTCTTCATCATTTTCTGATTCCAAAAACATATAAATATGTTATATTCGGATTAAAAACAAGGTCTGAAAATTAAAAATATAAAAATTATTATCAAAATCAAATTTCCGAAATCGATTTAAAAACAATTTCATCTTATTCCTTGTCGGTTCCTGATTCCAAAAACATATAGATATGATATGTTTGGATTAAAAACACGCTCAGAAAGTTCAAACGAAGAGAGGTACAGAAAAGCGTGCTATGCAGCACAGCGAAACCACTACCGCGCTGAACAGGCTCGTCAGTTTCACTCCGTTTTGCACAAGCGGCGGACTACGGTCATTGTGAAAAAATGCAGTGCGTTCAGTTTCATTCTGTGAGTTCCACAGCTTGACTAAATGTAGTAATTTCGCCTTACGCGACTTGTTTTTTTTTTTAAATCAATACTCTGTCAAGGGAAACAACCGCTGTATACTGCGATTTGAATTGCATCATGATGATATCCTCCCCTGGAGACCATTGTCTCACTGTCGGTGCAATTGCTATATATCGGTATGTTATTGATTTTTTAGATTAACAACCAACTCAGTTTCCACCAATCAAAGATTTTTGTCAGAACCAAGTCAGTTGAAAATATTTACCCGTGTGAAGACTGCTAAGACTCAGACTAGTTTTAAGCAGCGGTTCTCCCCAGACTTACATATTTGGGCTTGTTGAAAGTCTGCCATGTGAACCTCACTTATGGGAAAAGGAACTGCTGTGTGCGCGAAGTACACTACACAGCCCAAGTACAACTCCAGACCGGTAAACTAAACATGCCCCCCTCAGTATTTGATCAAGCAGCAAGTGTTTGCTCGGAAAGCTTCCGTGGGATGCGGTGATGTCTTATCACGTTTTCAACACAAACACGCACACTAGTTCCCTTAAAATGTCACAGGCTTTGTTGTCTTAGTGTGGATTTTGATTCCTGAAAAGAAAAGACAAGATTGATAGCGTACTCAACTATAAGCACACATAATTGTTGTTCCCTTTATTCTCAGTATAGTGTTGTAAGTTTGCAAACTTAAAAAGGGGCAGTGGCTTATCATCAGTGCTAGAATGCAAGATTTCACGGTAGACCTAAAACTAGCATAGGGCCAACTAAGAAAAACACAAGGAAAAAGTTTAGAAAAATAGAACAGATTTATGTCTTTTCAGATGCACTGCAGTTATGTATTTCTTTATTCTTTGGTTATTTGTTTATATCTGTGTCCTGTTTATCTCCTTCTGAAGTCTGTATTTAAAATAAATATTTGTGCAAAGAAAGATCCCATTCTTTTGTTCATAGGTCGCTCCTGCATAAAATAATATACATGAAGAATTTTGACC
The DNA here is from genome assembly GCF_037325665.1 of Littorina saxatilis. Taxonomy (NCBI): domain Eukaryota; kingdom Metazoa; phylum Mollusca; class Gastropoda; order Littorinimorpha; family Littorinidae; genus Littorina; species Littorina saxatilis. The sequence continues at coordinate 41,567,879 of NC_090256.1, forward strand.
CACTTTAAAGGCACAGTAAGCCTCCCGTAAACCATCACAGATAGCCTACTGTCAGGCTTTTACATACAGTACAAACACCATTTCATTTAAACACTCACCGCTTGAGAACATTCTAGATGCCCTCCGTAAAGAGCGAGCAATTTTCAAAGAATTTATTTTTGCGTGGTCTATCTTACCTCTGAGCCATCGTGAACCCGTGTAATCCACTGTTTCCCTTTTTTCGCAATTTAGCCGCCAGTTTGTCATTTCAATGCAAATCTCTGTAAGCTTATCTGTGTACCTTTAAATCTGAAATGCAACATTGAAACGGCTGCGAATTAGAGCAGTACGTGGCGGTTAACGGTTCAGAGGAACTGGCGCCAGGCAGCGTCGTCTGCTACGAGAACCACGACCTTGCGTGACCCTGCTTCCGGGCTATCTGATTTTTTAAACTTTCAAAACTTCGTATTGTTCTGATCTTGTCTTGATGAAAAAAGATTTTTTTTATGATTTAAGAATGTTTGTGTATGTAACAAGCTGTCAATTTATTATTTAGATTTCAAAAGTTAGGTCAGAAGCGCAAAAAAGCACCGTCCGATTGTCTGACAGACAATCCGCAAAATTAATTCTTTGAAAATTGCTAGCTCTTTACCGCGTAGGGCACCTTGCCGGGATGTTCCCGTTCGGTGAGCGTTCAAATGGAAGGCTGTTTGTACTGTGTGTAAAAGCCTGACAGTATCTGTGATGGTTTACGGGAGGCTTACTGTGCCTTAATTTGTCCAAGACCGTAAAATAGATTCCATATCCTCGTGAGTCCAGTCCCACGATGTTCACAACGTGGCAGTTGCTAAAACCTTCTGGTCTACTCTCTGTCTGTCTGTCTGTCTGACTGGCTGTGTCTTTCTCTCTCTCTCTCTCTCTCTCTCTCTCTCTCTCTCTCTCTCTCTCTCTCTCTCTCTCTCTCTCTCTCTCTCTCTCTCTCTCTCTCTCTCTCTCTCTCTCTCTCTCTCTCTCTCTCTCTCTCTCTCTCTCTCTTAGTGTGTGTGTGTGCGTGTGTGTGTGTGTGTGTGTGTGTGTGTGTGTGTGTGTGTGTGTGTGTGTGTGTGTGTGTGTGTGCGTGTGTGTGTGTGGATGTGTTTGCAGAGATGTTTACTTCTGTAAATTATATCCCCTTGTCTAAAGGGCTTTTAAAGCTGAAGACAATTAACTCTCAAAGCGTCTCTCTCTCTCTCTCTCTCTCTCTCTCTCTCTCTCTCTCTCTCTCTCTCTCTCTCTCTCTCTCTCTCTCTCTCTCTCTCTCTCTCTCTTTTGGGTGGGTGGCTAGCTGCCTACCTTACGGAAGGGAGGTAATTGGTAGGAAAGGTAATCACTTGACAACTGATTGGCTTGCCTCCCTTGGACGAGAGTGCGTGCGACAAATCTCACAACCCACACTGCCAGAGAAACCTCCAAACCACTCACCGTGCGCACATTTTCAATACCTGTTTTAGACTCTGGAGGAATTCCAGATATATACCTAGAAAATTATCATAAGAAGAAACCTCCCTCACAAACAAACAAACAACATTTTGATTTAAATGTGATTTGCCTTGAAACAAGACAATAGCCGTATAAATAAGTGTAAAATGAATGTGTGTGCAGATGACGGCTTTGTGGAGTTGGGAGCGCAGTTTCTTCACGGCAAGAACCAAGTGTACAACATCGCTGAGCGAGAAGGAATGCTGGCAGGTAAGCAGTGAGGATAATTGGTTTCAACAATGGTTTATTAGTTTCTGTTTAAATATTCATGAAATTTACAGAAAATTATAAATATAAAAACAACCACAAGCGTACGGCTTATGGTGGTGTCTTCAAATAATCATTCCGTGTTCAACTGTGGCCATATGGCATCTTGCGTTCTATAGAGGTCGGCGTGATTACACTTCTCCTTTAACTCCAGGCTGACCGGTTACATGAATGGTTATTACAATAACTACACATAATAAATATGACTACAATAGAAATTCAAGCGGTATTTACGCCATGACTATTACAGATATAATGACCGTTTCAGGTAAGCTTACATGTAGGCTAAT
>NC_090256.1:41572432-41614932 GCF_037325665.1 Littorina saxatilis
CTACAAAAAGAAGAGAGAGTATCTATCGTTTTTTCCCGCCGTTTGATATTAAATGTACTTACCGTTTCATGCTAACTGTAGAGTAGAGTTATTCGGAATACATTCTACCTAAGTACAGTAAGTATCAAAAGGTGCGTCAAAACCTTTACAAGCAGAGTTTCGAAACTCTACATAAGTACTGTTTTGCACAAAATGCTCGTACCATCAAATTTAGGGATGTCAGAATTCGGCAAAATGCTAAATTTTAACTCCAAACGCCGGCAACTTTGCCGTCATTTCGGCACATGTACCGAACTTCTTTTTTTTTAGTCTGGGGAAAAGGTTACGTCAAGAACTGCTTTTAAAACGTCTGACATTTGCCGAAAGATAAGACATCTTGGCAACATACTTGTGCAGTCGTTTCTTCTTCTGCTTCTGCTTCTTCTTCTGCGTTCATTGGCTGAATCTCCCACGTGCACTCGTCTGTTTGCCCCAGCGGGATGTTACGTGTATGACCATTTTAACCACGCCGATTTAGGGGGAATGTAGTCGTTTCAATCATTGCAGTTCAGGGCTCCCCAAAGTGCGCGTCCCTGCGTCCTATACGCACTAGGAGCCGAAAGCACGTACTGGACATTTATGGAGGGGGTCCCGGGACACACTAAACTTTAAAACAGCGGGTCCTGAGACGCTCTAAATTTCCTTTATCGTGCGAACTGTATATTATACTTTTTCACACTGCAATCGTCAGTTGTTGAACACAGCGCACAATGCGTGACCACAATGTTTTATAAGTACACCTGGACTTTTCGGCTTTTGGAGCGTTGGAACCCTCTAAAAACAAATGTGTAGTCGGGGTTCATGGACCCTCTAAAATGTGAAAGTGGGGGTCCCGGGACCCTCTAGGAGTGGGGTCCGTGGGGAGCCCTGACAGTTGTAACATTGTCTTCGTGCTTTGTTCGTTTATACTGTCTTTTCTGCTTCAACATATGCTTTGAAACTATCGCTAGATGCTTGGTGTGTGCAGGAGATGCCCAGTACGCGTTTTGCCCGGGGAACGGCACCAGGGTCACCACGCAGGGCATGGAGGAGGTCTTCAAGTGTCTGCTGAAGGATTCGGTCCCTGAGGGATGTCTTCGTCTCAACAAGCCTGTCAAGGTCATTCACTGGACCGCTGGCGGAGGCCTCAACGCCGAAACAAGCAGAGGAGGTGGCGAAGTGGATGTGGAGGAAGATTCCTCTAAGAGTGAAGAAAGAACTAAGCTCTACTCTTTCAATAATAATTTGATCAGTAGTGAGAATCTTGAAGAAGAGACTTCACGGCTCAATGAGTTAAACGCCGCATTTTCTATAGGTACAAAACCCAAAGGAACTAGCAGCGAAACGGTTGTCACCAGAGAACCGTCGGATATAATTTTCGATAAAGATACCGACAGGACTAAGCCAGAGTTCAGTGTTATGATTGAGTGCGTGGACGGTGACGTCATCTTCGCGGATCACGTGATTGTGACGTCGTCGATCGGGTTTCTGAGAAGCAACCCGGATTTCTTCCAACCCCGTTTGAGTGAAGAGCACCAGAAAGCTGTGAGCTCCATGGGTTTTGGAAACGTGGCCAAGATGTTTCTTCTGTGGGACGCGGAGAAAGGGAGCTTCCTGCAAAACTGCTGCCCGTGTTTACCGGATGTCGCCACCGAGTGGACACAGCGCATGCTCGGAAGTGACGTGGCGGGAGTGATTCCGCTGTGGCTGGATGGATCAGACACCCAGCTCAAGTCAGCTAAATACTCGAAGAAGATGGAGGTTGGTTTTATGAAATTGTTATGTAGTTGCACTTCAACAGAATAACTTTATATGATAAAATGCTAGGTTTGAAATAAACGGATGAAAACTCACAAAGAAATTTAGGAAGCGCATGCACACACACCACCACCCCCACCCCCACCCCCACAAACAGAAACACACACACACACACACACACACACACACACACACACACCCCTCACACACACCCCTCACACACACCTCACACATACCCCCTTACACACATTATCTGTAGAATGAGGTAAAAGTGACAGAACCAAATACCTAGCTCCATAACATTGCCACAGCAAACGAGAATGTATGTAGTCATTGATTTCAGATTCGTCCATCTAATTCCTTCGATTGTCCTATTCTTTAGAATGGGCGTCAGTGGTACGAAGAGGTGAGCATCTACCACCTAATACAGAGCCACAGTTTCTGCCTCGTGGCCTGGGTGGGCGGAGAGGCCGCCATCATCATGGAGTCACTTCCGGTGTCTGAGGTCAAAGACGTCTTGCACGAGTTGTTGACCTTGTTCATGGATAAACCCGACTTACCTCCCCCTTGTCGTTTCATCAGGTAAGCTTTTCATGACAAAAAAAATCTTTATCTCATGCACCTGAGATTCTTTAAATCTGGGCAATGGCGAAACAGGGCTGGGCCTGGGGCAGGGGGGGGGATGGGCTGGGTTAGAAAGTCACCCTATTGATGATAAATGTACCTTTTTTTCTCAAGAAGAGACCCAAAATACCCCTTTCACATGCTAAATGTCAACCGCATACCTCAGAAACAACTTTTATAAGAAGTTTATGCTGGTGTAGGCGTATAAAAATAGGTTCTGTGTTTGTGGTTACATGTATGCGACTTAGCTTAATTGGACGATTTTGAATATTGAGTGATATTTTTCTGTTATTTTTTTTCTGAAAGATCTGAGTGGCACAGCAACCCCTACACACGAGGAGCCTACAGCTACCTGGCTGCTGGCGTTCCACTTGAATTACATCAAGTCCTCAGTCATCCTCTGCCCTCTTCCAAGGTAGGCATGAGACAGACAGACAGACAGACAGTCAGACAGACAGACAGACAGACAGACAGACAGACAGACAGAAAGAAAGAGAGAGAGAGATTCAGATTCAGATTCAGATTCAGATTCAAAACTTTAATACAAAGGGATAAAGGTTTTAGGCGATGCCTAATCTTCCAACCTGTCCCTTTTAGACATACATGACAGCCAAACGAATAACTAATTAACTAAGAATTTGTTTTCAGGTTAAAACTAACAAAAACACTAGCTACTAGAGAGAGAGAGAGAGAGAGAGAGAGAGAGAGAGAGAGAGAGAGACAGTGAGAGGGAGAGAGGCAAAAAGAGAGAGACAGTGAGAAATCTCAGTGTTTGTTTGTTTGCTTGCTTGTTTTGTCTTCCGTTCTGCAGACAAGTCGGCTTGGCCTTGACCCACAATTTACTGCTGTATGTTTCAGGACCCCGTGGTGCAGCTGGCGGGAGAGGCGTGCAGCAAGCACTACTACTCCACCATGCACGGCGCCCTGCAGTCCGGCCAACTTGCAGCACGTGCTGTTCTCAGTCGCTACAACCTGGCACAGCAGTAACGCTCCATGCAGCAAGAACTACCACCCATGCAGCAAGAACAACTAACCGTGCAGCAAGAACTACTACCCATGCAGCAAAAACTACTACTCATGCAGCAAGAACAACTACTCATGCAGCAAGAACAACTACCCATGCAGCAAGAACAACTACCCATGCAGCAAGAACAACTACCCATGTAGCAAGCACTTCTACCCATGCAGCAAGCACTTCTACCCATGCAGCAAGCACTTCTACCAATGGATTAGTGGCATGGGTACTGCATACTCTTCGCGCAGACACTGTTTGGACTTCTTTAGGGCTTTCTTGTTCGTTTAGGGAGAGAGGGTACGTGGGATGGGGGAGATTTTATGTTGTTTGCTGTTGTTGTTGGAGGGGTGGTGGTGGTGGTGGTGGGCTATGACATGATCATAATATTGTGATTATTTCAGTGCTTTGACAACCGTGTCGCCGAGCAAAGAGGTCAGGTTTCCCATCATAAATATTAGTGTTGAATATGTGTTTTCTGCGATACTTGTAGCCTTATAAATGCCATTGTGATTCATATTTGGGGCATTGTTGTTGTTGTTGTTGTTGTTGTTGTTGTTGTTCGGGTTTCCGATCGTGAATGTTAATGTCCATAAATAGGATTGTGTTTTCTGAGATATTGCACTATAAAAAGTGATTTAAATTTGTTTCATTGTGAAGTACGTTGTGTCTCTGCGCTCAAGCAGAGAATGATCTGAGATGATTCCTCTTGATAGAAACAACCCAACAAAGCAGATAAACGAACAGAGCAGAATAACATTTTGCATAACCACAGCAACAACGTTAACAACAACAGAGACACAAAGTTCACCTGTTCGCTTCAGTCTATACAGTGGGACCTCCCTCGTTAGACCTCTACACATCTGAGAAATGTAGGTCTTAAAAAGGAGGGACTCTTAAGGTGAGGGTAAAATTACAAATACAATTTGAAAAAGCAGGGTCTTAATAAGGGGGAGGTCTAAATTGGTGGTCTTAAAAAGGGGGGGGGGTCTAAATTGGTGGTCTTAAAAAGGGGGAGGTCTAAATTGGTGGTCTTAAAAAGGGGAGTTCCCCTGTATTTTCTTTAGGGGCACCAACGTGAAAGCAATCACTACACCTCCACAGATCTGCTCAGGTTTTTCCAGGTCGCCTGAGCACCCTTCCACTGGCACACATACATAGCTACACAGCCCTCGACCCTTCCCCTCTTCTCCAATCCCCCGCCCCCCACCCTTCCACTGGCACACAGACATAGCTACACAGCCCTCGACCCTTCCCCTCTTCTCCAATCCCCCGCCCCCCACCCTTCCACTGGCACACAGACATAGCTACACAGCCCTCGACCCTTCCCCTCTTCTCCAATCCCCCGCCCCCCACCCTTCCACTGGCACACAGACATAGCTACACAGCCCTCGACCCTTCCCCTCTTCTCCAATCCCCCGCCCCCCACCCTTCCACCCATACATCCCGGCCTGGGTATCGGGGAAACATCGACTGTGCAAAGTTTTGAGTTTTAGCAGTAAGTCAATTAAGGTGTATTTTCCAATAGGTTTAATTGATTGGTTTGCGTGCTCAATTTCCGTGAGGTCGATTATTTAGCATTATTCCCCCCTCTGCTTCTTTACCTCTGTAAACCTGTAGAGCTAGTTATTTTTCGATAAACACCCAGCAACCAGCCAAATAACGACCCAGCAACAGCCTGAATCCTCGATAGCGCAATGGGTTGAGAAGCTGTTCTGCGTCGGTACTACTTTTGCGACTGAAAAGTTCCGATCGCTCTAATGTACGAAGTATACATCTCTGGAGCAAACAATACAAACATACCGCATTTAAATTAACAACTACAGGCTTGAACACATGAATCTCCATATAAAATCCATGAGTTTGGTTGTTTTCTGAATCTAGGTCTGCTGTGCACAAACGTTCATCACAAGCAAATTCCCAAGGCAAGTAACTCGCATACTTTGTCTAGCGACAAGAGTAGTTCACCTTTCAAATTTCTTTTCACTCAGTTTCTTCGACAACAGACTGCAATCCGACGGTCAGTTTTCAACAATATTTCATTTAATAAACAGATCACACACAACCAAATGCACACATCTCATCAATTTAAACAACATAAAGCGGTTTCATACACTATTTTCCCCAGAAAACTCAACTTCATACAGTTTTTAACGTTGGAACACGGGTGCAAAAGTTCGTCTGCTAGTCCCATTTGACGAAAGAACATTATCCTAAGCGATACCAAAACATACACAGAACACACAATATCTGCCTTTGCCGCCACAGCAGAATAACAGCATATCTGTGTACTTGATTTTAGTCCAAAATAGGAAAACTGACAAGAAGTCAGTGTTAACAGAATGGAATGATTTGCACGGAACTATACAACCGCGCATTAATCGATCGCCTGCGCAGGTTGACTGGTTGAGTGAATAGGATTCGATCAAACTTTCGCAAAACAACTCCTCTTTTCTTTGAATAACTGAAGAAAGAAGGAATAAAGAGGTTACACACCTCGTCTCAGTGATTATAAAAAATAATGGTCTCAGTTCGCGGTCATGAAAAAGCTCGCTAAAGCTCGCATTTTTCATGATCCGCTAACTTCGACCATTATTTTTAATAATCACTGAGACTCGGCATGTAACCTCTACTTACCACACAATTAGATTTGTGTTCGGAAGTCAACGCAATAATTGCGAAAGTCCTCCTCTATCCACCCCCACCCCCTCTACCACTCACCCCCTCCCCACCCCCTCGAGTCCCTCCCGCATCCACGAGAATACAATTGTCGTCACCACGGTAACAGATGTGTAAGCAACTAAACTGATTCAACGCCCTCCAATCAGGTCAACTTTTAAGTCTGGACCACATAGTTCGAGAAGTCTCACGATTCATTTTCTACTCCTGAAATGCTGAAGTCACCTAGACAAACTTCGTTCTTGAATTCTCTGTAACTTCCTCGGGAAGCCGGAAGTGACAGATGTTTTTATGTGACACCATTAGTCACGTTATGACGTGTTTTCGAACTTTGTTTGGCTTTCGGAGTCAGAGAGTTAGCTTGGAAAGAGATGGCAAAAACTAGACGTCTTGTTTGTTTGCTTTTAGTCGATATCGTGTGTTTTAACATTGTATTTAAGAATTATACATGTCCTGAAAAAATGCTTTGTAGCAAGTGCAATTCTTACTTAAGTTATCCCCTCTGTTGACCGGCACGGTTGGCCTAGTGGTAAGGCGTCCGCCCCGTGATCGGGAGGTCGTGGGTTCGAACCCCGGCCGGCTCATACCTAAGACTTTAAAATTGGCAATCTAGTGGCTGCTCCGCCTGGCGTCTGGCATTATGGGGTTAGTGCTAGGACTGGTTGGTTCGGTGTCAGAATAATGTGACTGGGTGAGACATGAAGCCTGTGCTGCGACTTCTGTCTTGTGCGAGGCGCACGTTATGTCAAAGCAGCACCGCCCTGATATGGCCCTTAGTGGTCGGCTGGGCGTTAAGCAAACAAACAAACAAACAAAAAATCCCCTCTGTTGCCATTTGCTCTGTCATGCAACGATTTTTTCGGTATACATATTGTGCGATATCTTTTTGCGCACTCTTTCTTTGCTTATTGCTGTCCTTCCTTCTTTCTGTCTTACTTTGTTTTATGCAATTGAATCGTGTTAGTTTAGTTATGAAGTGAAACTGGTCATGTCACACTTTCAGATTGTTGCTTCAACTGTTATTCTTTGGCTGGATGTAAAACAGTACGGAAAGTTCTTATTCTATTACCCTCGTTGATTATGTTATGTTATGTTATGTTACCTTACCTTACCTTACCTTACCTTACCTTACCTTACCTTACCTTACCTTACCTTACCTTACCTTACCTTACCTTACCTTAATTTGAACCAGTAATCAGTAATCAGTAAATATATGTTCTTACTTACAATGCATTTACTGTGTAAATTCTACACTTACTGTGTCCTTGATGTTCTGTGTTCTTGGGCTTCAATATAATGTGTTGTATGAGATACACATGTGAATGGAGGCGTACTAGCAGTTCAAATGCAACATTCCAGGTCTCAGTTCGCGGTCATGAAAAAGCTCGTTGAAGCTCGCATTTTTCATGATCCACTAACTTCGACCATTATTTTTAATATAATAATAATAATAATAATAAATGAGCATTTATATAGCGCAACATCATAACTTTACAATTATGCTCTTTGCGCTTGACACATTTAAAATTAAAACACAGTTATACAAGCATTTACATCTACATTCATAGTCAGCAACGCTTGATTAAAAGCATACACCATCAAACATACATTACAAAAGATTCTTCCACTAACTAAGTAATAAAAACATGAATAAAATAGGTAGTGAAAACAAGGAATATGCACTGAGACTCGGCATGTAACCCGTACGTATTATTGATTAACCTTTATGAGAAAAGATAATTAAAGCCGTTAAAACAGTGCACGTGAGATTATTCTTATTTGATACGTTGACAGCATTTTTGCACAATACAAAAATATTATTATTTTTAATTAATGTTCTGATAAAGAAATTAATTGTTGCCATGTGTACAAGCTTCAAAAAAGAGAATAAAGACTGGAAAAAAGTGTCTATGACTGATTGTGTGTGTGTGTGTGTGTGTGTGTGTGTGTGTGTGTGTGTGTGTGTGTGTGTGTGTGTGTGTGTGTGTGTGTGTGTGTGTGTCAGAGCACGATTTACAATGAGTATGAGTGTTCTTTGTTTTTTATCACCTGTATAGTCTAAAAGCAACAAAACAAGAAAAGAAAAGAAAAACAAGTCACGTACATGCAGCAAAATGAATACATTTAGTCAATCTGTCGACTAATGAAACTGAACGCATTGCACTTTTTTCACCAATATTTCGCTGATTCCCCGTGGTCAAAAAAGCGCGGACACATTGTGAGAAGATATTGAGAATACTAGTCCATGGAAATAGTGCTGTCGATCGCTTGAAATAACAGCAGTATAAAGTGCAGTAGCGCCTTTGCTAAACAGGAAAGCCCGATTCTCTGTATTCCTTTTGGTTTAAACAAAATTGTATTCAGAATTTATTCGCATGAACAGTTCAAAACACACAGCTAGGACACACACTCAAGCAAATGCTTATATCAAGTGACCAGAACAATACTAAATTACACACATTTTTGTAATGGCGGACATAACAACAATAAACCAGAAGAACAAATTGAAAGAATGGGGATGGGGAACTAAATAGAAACAGAAGAATCTACAGAAGAGAAAAAAGAAAAGGGAGGGGGAGGGGGGAGAAAGTACAAACAACCACAAGGAGAGACTAGGACGAAAGCGCATAGGAAGAGAACATCAAGTCTGAGACATGCAACATGTACATTCAAGTAAATGTAACAATTTGTTGATGGAGAGGCAGTAATTCGTTAAAATATAAAATACAAGACAAACGATAATAATCATTGCTTAAACGCTGCTTATGTTTTCAAATACGATAACACAGAGAGAGGCAGTGTGGAGGTACACATACGCCTGCCCACACACATATACACTATCAATGCGTGAACACATCCATCAAATCAGTCGGCCAGATTTGACAATAAACGATTGGACAGACTCAAATATCAATATATTATTACGAAAAGAATATTGCTCGCTACCTTTTAATAATATTTCCACGCGTCTGAAATGAACAGGCAACGAATTGATTGTTGTCAGACGAGCATCTGCATACAAGGTGCAGTTTAATAAATAATGTTCGGCTGTTTTATTTGGATCACCGCAAACACACTGTGCGTTATCTTTTAAATGGCGTTTACATAAGTCTGAATTAAGGTTACTAATATTCAGACTTATGTAAACGCCATTTAAAAGATAAAAGTATTCCTTTTCACTTTCTGACTTTGTTTTAAATCCAAACACAACATTTGTATATATTTTTGGATTCAGGGTATGACAAAGAATACAATGCAATCAATTTTGAATCTCTAATTTTGACGAAATTCGTTATTCAATTTATAAGCCTTTGAGCTAAAATGCAACCCCATAGTCCGGATTTTGTCGACGATTACTTGACCAAAATTTCATTCACTTTGATCGAAAAATTAGGGCGTCTCAACTTTCACTAAAAGCCGGATATAACGTCATCGAAGACATATATTAAAAAAAGGGGGGGGGGACGATCTGGGGATATAATCTTCAAGAATTTGTATGTAAAGTTTCATGAAGATCTGTCCAGTAGTTTTCCCGGAATCGCTCCACTAACAAACACGCACACACAAAAATACACACACACAAACACACACACACACTCACACACACACACACACACACACACACAGAGACACACACACACCACCACCACCACCACCACCACCACCACCGCACGACCTACACCACAGAACAATACATCATTATGACCGCGCACAACAGACCAGAATGTTCGAATGGACTACGAACGTTTATAAAAGGCTGCGGCAAGCTGCCTCCTCCTCCTCAGTTGTCTGACAGGTGTGGTATGCTTCATAATTAACTCTTTCAGCCTGTCGTTATTTGCTCAGCTGCTGCAAGTGTGATGGTGGTCGTCTGTGCCTGAGAGCTATCTGCGTGAAACATCTAGTAAGCTGTCCACTTGTCCTCTGAAGGTATACCTTTCTTCACCTGCAAACGATGATGTAATCCACCATAATCACAACACAGGAAATGTTAATTATCAAGATTCTGTTCTTAGACTTTTGTTTTGTTTTTTAGTTGAACGCTAGATGCTGTCTGTCTTCTTCTTTATTGATTTTCTTCTTTCTCTTTCTGTCATCTCTCCTTTTATGTCTTTAGTATTTAGCTGATGCATAATATGTACTTTGCCAAATTGATTATATACACAAATCATCACATCTCTGCACAACCTATAAGTTATAGCGTACTACCTAACCAACGTTTCATATGAGGACCATAATTCTACAAATTTGGTAATGTTACCAGCAATGAAACTGGAATATTTTTCTATTTCAAATCTGTATTTCAAATTCCTTAAACATATTTCTGACAGTGGCCTTGTCTCTTGTAACTTACTCTTATAAATGGGGCGGGGATGTAGCTCAGTCGGTAGCGCGCTGGATTTGTATCCAGTTGGCCGCTGTCAGCGTGAGTTCGTCCCCACGTTCGGCGAGAGATTTATTTCTCAGAGTCAACTTTGTGTTCAGACTCTCCTCGGTGTCCGAACACCCCCGTGTGTACACGCAAGCACAAGACCAAGTGCGCACGAAAAAGATCCTGTAATCCATGTCAGAGTTCGGTGGGTTATAGAAACACGAAAATACCCAGCATGCTTCCTCCGAAAGCGGCGTATGGCTGCCTAAATGGCGGGGTAAAAACGGTCATACACGTAAAAGCCGTACATACATACACCACGACCCTCGTCTCGATTCCCCCCTCTACGTTAAAACATTTAGTCAAAACTTGACTAAATGTAAAAAAACAAGTCGCGTAAGGCGAAAATACAACATTTAGTCAAGTAGCTGTCGAACTCACAGAATGAAACTGAACGCAATGCCATTTTTCAGCAAGACCGTATACTCGTAGCATCGTCAGTCCACCGCTCATGGCAAAGGCAGTGAAATTGACAAGAAGAGCGGGGTAGTAGTTGCGCTAAGAAGGATAGCACGCTTTTCTGTACCTCTCTTTGTTTTAACTTTCATTAAATAGATTTTTATTTTTTTTTACAATTTTCAGATTTTTAATGACCAAAGTCATTAATTAATTTTTAAGCCACCAAGCTGAAATGCAATACCGAAGTCCGGGCTTTGTCGAAGATTACTTGACCAAAATTTCAACCAATTTGGTTGAAAAATGAGGGCGTGACAGTGCCGCCTCAACTTTCACGAAAAGCCGGATATGACGTCATCAAAGACATTTATCAAAAAAATGAAAAAAACGTCTGGGGATTTCATACCCAGGAACTCTCATGTCAAATTTCATAAAGATCGGTCCAGTAGTTTAGTCTGAATCGCTCTACACACACACACAGACACACACACACACGCACGCACATAGTCATACACCACGACCCTCGTCTCGATTCCCCCTCTACGTTAAAACATTTAGTCAAAACTTGACTAAATGTAAAAAGCAAAACAACCACTAAATGTTTTTGTTGTACAATCGTTCCTTACGAGATTGTGTACTTAGCAAACTCTTTTGCAAAGAGAGTACTGCTTATAACCTAAGACAATTGTAACGTTGGTACATGGAGCAGCCGATAGCGAGCTGGCTTTGCAACCAGTTCTCATTCGTTCAGTGTTCGAACCCAGGTATTATACGGCGGGGGATTTTTCTGAAATTCCCAGAGTCAACGTTTAGCTGACCGACTCGTACCACCCTCTTGTATGCATGCGTGAAAGATGCCGACGAAAGTCGGAACTGACACGTGTTGAAACAGCTGCAACGAGAAAGACTGAGAAATATGGTGTTTTTACGTTGTGAAAGAACGTGTTAATTAAATACTCGGTTTTTTTATGTGCTGAAGTATTTTTGTAATCTAAGCATATGAGGCGGGGGGGGGGGGCAGTCATTGAAACAAAATTGCACCAAAATCTTTTAAGATTTAAAGCCATATGTACTCGATGACTATACACGCTAATTGCTTTACCAACAGCTGGAGACATGCTAAATTAAGTTCCCTGCAAGATATTGTGGTCTAGGACCCCTTAAATGTTGAGATATTTGAATTTTTATTTTGATCTAGATCGTCCTATTTATAGATTTGCCAACAGAGGGAACGTTGACGCAAGGGAAATAACTCCGCGTCTTTGTTGACATCCTCACTTTTTCAGAGGCTAGAACAAGCTGTAATGCATGTATATGGTCCGCGCATGGCGACATATCGTCATTACATGGTCTTATGGTGCGTTTGACATCGATTATGGGCAAACTACACTTTGTAAACACGGGAGCGCGTACATATGCCTTTAATGAAATAATTCTCATAATATATTGTCGAACCTGTCTATAACGGCCACATAAATGACCGATCTAAAGGGGTCGTTAGAGACAGGTGGTCTCTATGGAAAGATGAGATACATATGTTAGACTAGAGGAATACCCGGCTTCGCCGGGGTGAATCGCGAGACAGAGACAGACAGCGTGGCGGTTCATCACAATCACCTCTGCAGGCGAAGTCCTGTCAAACGGGATTGAGAATTTTAGAGCTTATTTCTTAGCCCTTTATTATCTGTTGTGGCTTCTCAAATGCCAGAACATACAGACAGACAAAAGCCGCTAGACCCCATCACAAACAGAACTCTACAATCCACAGGTTTTTGCCCACACACACACACACAAACACACACACAGAGAAGCCGTATATATATATATGTATATCTATATCTATAAATATATAGAGATAGGTGAGAGTGTATTTTTCGCGTGGCTATAAATTGATTCGACCTTTTCACTTTGACAGTAAGAACAACTTACGGGTGCAAGGGAAGCGTTCTGGACAGCGCAGTGACATTCTAAAAATAGTTACTCAGAAACGGGAATTTGGGGTGAACGGCGCGAGACAGAGACAGACAGCGTGGCGGTTCACCACAATCACCTTTGAAGGCGAAGTCCTGTCAAACGGGATTGAGAATTTTAGAGCTTATTTCTTAGCCCTATATTATCTGCTGTGGCTTCTCACATGCCAGAACATACAGACAGATAATGATGATAAAATCGTTTATTTAACGTCACTCTGTAAAAACATTGGCGACATTTGTCTTAGATTAAGAACACACACAGGCACGCACACAAACTTTCCCTTTATGTACAGTGGTTCACCACCCTCCCGCCCCCCGCACACTCTCGCTCATCTAATTAAAAATGGTGTTAAGAGATACTTGGATATAAAATGGTATTTTTAAAAGTTCTGATAAAAATATATAGTAGCTGTATGAGAAGCAATGGCGTCAGCCGCAGCAATGTCTCTTCATATCCAGGGACCAAGTGGGTGCGTGTGCATAAGTCCAGCGATAAGTTTGGGACCTTGCCACCCAAGGTCTTTATTAAAACTTAAAAGATAGCTTAATTTTTCCTTTGAGGTATTTGGCAGAATATTTCTATTTGAGTTTATAAACTGAGTCAGGGGTTGAAAGTGGCATGAGTTCAAATCACACTCCAAAGTCAAATGAGCAATGGTGAGGTCGGATTGACAGGTGCATTTAAGCTCTAGAAATTGGTAATTCCCAGCTTCTGCCCTTAGGCGGTTAATCCTTTTTATTACACGTGGGCATGCATTATAGGTGTTCATCTGTTTTGATGGGGCTTCCCGAATGAGCCAGCCAGAGCTTATAGCCTTGTGCATATATTTGTTCCTCCATTCTCTCCAGAGAAGAGAGTCTGTAAGGCTACTGATCTCAGAAGCAGACAATGGCAGGTCTACCTCGGAGGTGCCTATGCCTTGGGCAGCTTCTTTAGCGGCTTTGTCCGCTTTCTCGTTGCCAGGCACGTTCACGTGTGCTGGACACTAATCTCGCTTCCCTTTTTTATAATTTTATTTGCCAGCTCCTTTATGGCAATGACAAGATCATGTCTTTTTGATCTTTTGTTAGATCTTAATGCTTCAATGGCTGCCTTGGAGTCAGAGAATATAGCTATCTTTTGAGGAGGAGTGTTCTTGAGATTGAGATGAACAAGCGACATGCAGATGGCAAGGAGCTCAGCTGAGAAGATCGAGTTTCTGTTGCACAGTTTAAATTTCCCAGTCATGTCATCGCTGGGGATTACAAAAGCTGCGCCAGCCTTCTTGTCATCCAACACTGACCCGTCTGTGTAAACATGAACATGGCCTTTGTATACAGTATCAATGTGCTCAAGGGCTTGTATCCTTTGTAGCTGTGCAATATTCTGTGTCAAAATTCAGACAGACAAAAGCCGCTAGACCACATCACAAACAGAACTCTACAATACACAGGTTTTTGCCCACACACACACACAAACACACACACACACAGAGAAGCCGTATATATATATGCATATCTGTATCTATAAATATATAGAGATAGGTGAGAGTGTATTTTTCGCGTGGCTATAAATTGATTCGACCTTTTCACTTTGACAGTAAGAACAACTTACGGGTGCAAGGGAAGCGTTGTGGACAGCGCAGTGGACAGCGCAGTGACATTCTAAAAATAGTAATAGTAACTTACAACTGAACGGGAAAGCCACACGAAGGAAGGGAGATAAACGCCAAACACTGGAGAAGATAAGG
The DNA here is from genome assembly GCF_037325665.1 of Littorina saxatilis. Lineage (NCBI taxonomy): Eukaryota > Metazoa > Mollusca > Gastropoda > Littorinimorpha > Littorinidae > Littorina > Littorina saxatilis. The sequence continues at coordinate 41,587,055 of NC_090256.1, forward strand.
AAGAGTTACTTATAATGGTGAAATGAACACAAAAACCAAAATCATTTCAGCGCTGCGCGCTGAGAGCACGTGTTGAAATATCTCATCGATGATATTGTGTCCGGGGTGTAGCTGAATACGGTGTCCAAATTTGAAAAAGATCCACCGAGAACTTTGGCGTTGTGATGTGGTGTAGCGGCTATGGTGTGTCGGTATGGGGGCCCGGGTAGCTGAGGTGGAACCAAAATAGCTGAGGTGGAACCAAAATCGGTTCAGCGCTGCGCGCTGAGAGCACGTGTTGAAATATCTCATCGATGAGGTTGTGTCCGGGGTCTCTCTGAATAAGCCCACCAAATTTGAAGCAGATCCATCGAGAACTTTGGCCGTGCATGGCGAATACACAAATACACAGATACACAGACACACAGACACACACACAGACAGACACAAGTCGTATATATGTATAGAAGACAACTCTGGGATCCCTCAAAGTAAGTGGTCGTTGTGGGCAGGTATTTGATTTCGAAAGGTGGTCGCGAGATCAGGTTCGACTGTACTTGCAAAATGTGTTCTTCATAGCTAAGCAACATAATTTATTTGATTACTTTCGTTTTCGTCTAGCCGAGACTATTTTTGAATAGAGAATCTAGATCTGATTTGACGTCCATCTTAAAATTCGCAACTTATGACGTCATTGTTTATCCATTCAATCTTCGACAATGACAAGATAAGTACCTTCCTTTTTTCATCTGGATATTTTTGTTTGTGTGTTTGTGTGTTTTCTTCAGAGATATTTGTAAACGAGACGCTTTGGGCGTTTTGGGTCATGTTTAAACTACCGCTTTATTTTTAACAACGGCTTGTGTTTTAGTTTTGTTTCCCAGATTAACAAAGATCGCGTTATAATTAATATAAAACAATTGTGTCGAGGATAGCAATGCAGGAATGAAAAACAAAACGCAAAATTTGGCTACAAGTAGGCTACAAGATTGTAAACATCAGGACAGAAATTACCTCCGCCCATATATTTTCTTTGATACCCGCAAGAATCATCACCATTGAGACAGAGTACTAATGGCAAGATTCTCAAAACAAAAAGGATTAAGCGCTCTGAATATGGACAACAACAGGATCAACTCGCTCTTTATTTCAATGCTTCTTAATAATTGCCCAGGGGTGGGGTGTCCGAACCAAAAGTGGGTGACACCCAACCGGCTCAGAACAAACAGCGGGGTCTGATTTGGTGAAATCACAATAAATCTCAATTTCAACCAATCCAACACCACAGTTGGCTCCCACCCGGTAGGTAACTTCTCGAGCACCTCGGCCCAGGTACCAGAGCTGTGGTGCACGAATCGAAAGTGGGTGACACCCAATCGGGAGAGTACCAATCGCGGGGTCTGATTCGTTGAAATCCCCACAAATCTCAGTTTGAACCAATCCAACACCGCGGCTAGCTCCCACCCAGTTGGTCACTTTCTCGTGCACCTCGGCCCAGGTACCAGGAGCTGTGGTGCACGAATCGAAAGTGGGTGACACCCAATCGGGAGAGTACAAATCCCGGGGTCTGATTCGTTGAAATCCCCACAAATCTCAGTTTGAACCAATCCAACACCGCGGCTGGCTCCCACCCAGTTGGTCACTTTCTCGAGCACCTCGGCCCTGGTACCAGGAGACTGATTCCGCATAACGTATAGGCCTATCTTCAGAGCGCTTACCTCAGATGAGAGGACACCATCGGGACCAGCCGAAAGTGTCCCTTAATTGCGCAGGTGACCTGCCATGACAGGTATGATCTTGGTAGACCATAATAGCCACAGGGATAACAGAAGATTGTTCTTCAAAGGAGGTGTGCTCTCATCGGGAGGACCTCACATTGATTACAGGTCCCACTGATTTACCTATAATTATCTGTATTTACACCCGCAATTATTTCATTGTGCAGATTATAAAGACCAGCCAGCACCGTATCCACTCCACAAACCACCAAGAATACTACTTCAGTTCCAAGCCCCCTCCCTTTCAGCATCGCCCACACATGACTTCGTCTCCCAAAGCCCTGATCGAGCTCGCCCCGAACCCTAGGGTTCTGGTGGTGGGAGCCGGGTTTGCGGGGGTCGCCGCAGCAGAAGCTCTGAGGGAGAGGGGCGTGGAGGAGGTACTGGTCCTAGAAGCTCAAGATCGACCAGGTGGCAGGGTTCAGAAAATCGAACTCGGTAAGCATTTATGTAACATAGGTATTTCCCGCTGTTTTTCTCTGTCTCTGTCTGTCTGTCTCTGTCTATCTCTCTATCTCTCTGTCTCTCTGTCTCTGTCTCTGTCTCTCTCTCTCTAATTTCTCTCTCTCTCACTTTATCTCGCTCTCTCTCTGTATGTGCGTGTGTGAGTGGGTGTGTGTGTGTGTATGTGTGTGTGTGTGTGTGTGTGTGTGTGTGTGTGTGTGCGTGTGCGTGTGTGTCAGTCTGTCTTTCTGTCAGTCTGCCTGAGATAGTCCATCTCTATGTCTGTCTATATGCCTCCCGGTCACTTCGTATAAGTTTGGAAAGCATTATCAAGTAGCGATAATTCCAAGCGAGACCGACATCATTGATACGAAATGCAGTGACCAATCGCCGAAAGGCGCATAAAAGGATATCTCAAAATCCTCTATTCTCGATGACATACTAAGGAGTTAGTTCGGGAGAACGACGATCTATGGACGGTTTAACATATAAAGGGAAGCAAGTGGTTAAAAACGGGCGTCCATAGAGCCAATGAACAATGTTATCTACTTGTAGTATTTCATCCACTTGTGACCCGTCCTAATCAAGTGCTTGGTCGTATAGGGCCTAAAAAATAAAATAGGTGTGGTTACGGTAACCCGACCTACCCTATTTTTATGGGCCGACCCTATATCTTTTCATTACATTTGTCAAAAAAACAACAACACAAAAACAAGAAAACGAGTGCAGAAAACGCAATGAAAGCGAAAGCGCTCGAGTCGCACACTTATTTCCCTGTCAAGTAGGTTTAATTTGTACACATTAGAAAAAAAAGTTTTAAAAAAAAGTGATTGCCTACCTTCCTACCCTATTTTTTTTTTGGCTATGTTACCGTAACCACACCTATTATTTTTTTTGGCCTAAGATATTTGTAACAGACACTATACTGCAGATACTCTGAAGGGTTTATTGGGGGACGTCGCCTCGGTCAATCTGCCAGACGTGCAGGTGGCTGATAACACCTAAACACGCACACACCTGGGTAGCGCGACTCTTGTTGCTGCTGGCTTTCGACTGGGATGGAAGCGACCCAAATTTCCCAGCAATAGTATAATAAAGTGAAGGAAAGGAAAGGAAAAACATGTGTTTCAGAGGGGGGTTTCGCAGAGCCGGGGGCCCAGTTCATCCATGGCGAGAAGGGAAACAAACTGTTCGACCTGGCCCAGCAGTACGGCTTACTCATGGGTACGTACAGTGCGCGGTCAAATAAAAGTATAGTTGTATTGGAATTGATGTACAATACCCGGCGAAAGAAACGCAACTCATTCGCGCCCACTGTTGCAAGTGATTTTTCATCATTTTCAAATTGTCGTAAAATATGAACCAGATAAGGTAAATCAAAAAGAAAAACAGATTCGTGGAGGATATTTTACTGGCTCTAGGTTTAGTGCATAGTATTTAATCGTTTTTGTTTTTTTTCTTTTTCATAAATTGTGTTATACAGGGTAGGGGTTAAGCGAGTTGTGAATGCAGGCAAACGTGTCACTTCAACACGCTAAAAAAATCGTAAACATGCATATTTTTTAACAAGGTAAAGACACTTGTGGAGGCAATTCATTTCTCAACAAGATCATTAAATTAGAATTATTCGCCAAAGCGTTTAATACTGCAACAAATGAGCATCCACACAACAAACAACAAACACAAACACACGCCGGGTACTTTACATGCAGACATGCACGCACGCACGCATGCGTGCACGCACGCATGCCTGCACGCACACACACATACACACATACACACACACACACACACACACACACACACACACACACACACACACACACACAGAGAACAGTCAGTCTCGATTTGACTGAATGTGAAAAGCACCTGGGACAAAAAGAAGGAATTACAATTGTGCAGACAAAAAAATTAGAAGGCATCTATATATATATATACGACTTGTGTCTGTCTGTGTATCTGTGTGTTTGTGTATTTGTGTATTCGCCATGCACGGCCAAAGTTCTCGATGGATCTGCTTCAAATTTGGTGGGCTTATTCAGAGAGACCCCGGACACAACCTCATCGATGAGATATTTCAACACGTGCTCTCAGCGCGCAGCGCTGAACCGATTTTGGTTCAACCTCAGCTATTTTGGTTCCACCTCAGCTACCCGGGCCCCCATACCGACACACCAAAGCCAAAGTTCTCGGTGGATCTTTTTCAAATTTGGACACCGTATTCAGCTACACCCCGGACACAATATCATCGATGAGATATTTCAACACGTGCTCTCAGCGCGCAGCGCTGAAATGATTTTGGTTTTTGTGTTCATTTCACCATTATAAGTAACTCTTCCTTATCTTCTCATCTTCTCCAGGTTTTCAGCGTTTACCTCCCTTCCTTCGTTTGGTGCACTATAGTGTGAGTGGAGCGTCTTCGGATATTCCCGGCGTTCTGTTACTGTTACTATTTTTAGAAGGTCAACGCAGTGTCCAGAACGTAAATTGGACCCGTAAATTATCCTCACTGTCAAAGTGCAAAGGTCGAATCAATTTATAGCCACGCGAAAAATACACTGTCATCTATCTCTCTATAGATACGGCTTCTCTGTGTTTTTGTGTGTGTGTGTGTGTGTGTGTGTGTGTGTGTGTGTGTGTGTGTGTCTCTATGTGAGCAACACCTGTGCATTGTTCAGTTCTGTTTGTGATGTGGTCTGGCGGCTTTTGTGTAATTTTATGGTCATGTCATGTCGTGTTCTGTCACGTGCATGTCATGTCACACTCAGCACGAGTAATTCACTGCAGTTGCTGGCCCGTAGAGTGCGTTCTTTCACAAGCAAACATGCTGATTACATAGCGACTGCTTTAACGCACCTCGAGCTTACATAGCCAAGTCAGTGCTCAAATAGCGATTTTCTCCCGAATTCCTGAGGGTAAAGGGGGACAATCACATTTTCGTTGTGTCTTAAACACACGACACAGCTCCCTCTGCTCTTGGCGTGGGTCCAGAAAGGGGGCTAGCTGCCCTTGGTGGCGTTCCCACTCGCCCTGCAGGAGTCCTCGTGTTTCTCGGGAGAGAAGTGAAAGTCGCTAGAGGGGTGAGCTTCAGCTCACTCTTTGTCTAGGGACGCTTTTGTTACCCTGCTTTTATCCTGCCTTTTTAACCCTGAGCTGTTTGGCTTGTTTTTTCTTGGTGACCGTACCGTACCTTGTAAGTGATGAGCCAAGTTGCTAAACACAAACTGCCAAACACCACCTTTGCTGATAGGCGGGAAACGTTCATCTGGGTAGATAACTACCTTCCAACGGACACCACTGCTCTGAGGGAGCAAGATTGGTCCCTTAATATGGACCAAACAGCAAGCGGTTCTGACCGCGCCCCAGATATTCCCATGGAATCACTGAATGAGACTGACCGGGCCAGCCGGACTGGTCAGTCCCCAAAATCCAAACAGCTTAATAAAGCAATCACCAATGAGAAAACCAGCATATCTTCTCCTTTCAAGAGAAAGAGATTGCGGGAGGACGACCCTGAGGGGGGGCAGAGCTCTCCGGAATCTCTTCTCTTCCGGGATAGCCCCCCACGCTCTCAGATTACTGATCATTTTGAGGAAGACTTCACCGAAGTCAATCGTAAGAAGCCCAAAAAGAAAAAGAAGCAAAAGGTCCTCTGCGAGGGTCCCCCTCTTCAGGGAAACACAGGTATTTCCCATGCAACATCTGCCCGGGGGGTCGACACCTCCCAACCCCTAACTGAATCACAAGAAAACCAGACAACTCAACAGCCACTACCACCTGCCAATACACACACACACACAAAACAAAGACCCCGAAGAAAACTTCTTTACCAACCCAAGCAACCTCCTCCCTCCTTCTTAGAGTTCCCCGTGGTGGTGCAGGACCTGAAGGAGGGCCCTGCAACATTGCAGGGACTCGGCCTCAGGAGGAAAAAAACTTTTGACCTTGCCATCGGCGAGGTCAAAGAAATACGCATGCTGGCAGCTGGGAGCGTCCTGGTAGGGTGCTCCTCAGCATCACAACAAAACAAGCTATTGAGGCTGGACTCGATCGGCGGCATCAAAGTGAAATGCCACCGTCCGGAGGTAACAACCGAAGGTGTCATTAAACGCATACCCACAATACATTCAGGAACAGACCTGTCTGAGATGGCAGTGGGCGTGCGCGTCCGGATGGAGGATGGGAGTCTTGTAGAAAAGGGCCCCTCCTCGGTTCGATCTTTTCGCCGTCTTCTCCTTAGGGATGGGAAACCGTCTCAGGCGGTCCGTGTCACGTTTACAACGGCAATTCTTCCAGACAGCGTCGTTCTGGAGAGTGAGGTGTACGGCGTCGAACCCTACACTCCTCCAGTGCGGCGCTGTACGAAGTGCCAGAGACTATCGCACCTAAAACAACAATGCAAATCAAAAGTGCAGATCTGCCCCCGATGTGGCTCCAAGGGCCACGACGGAGCGACGTGCACCAAGGCCAAACATTGCGTAAACTGCAAGGGCGAGCATTCCGCCGCTTATCTTGGATGCCCGGAAATGAGACTGAGGCTGCAGGCCAATAAGATCAGGTCGGCAGCATACATACCATATTCTGAGGCCCTGGATCGGGCGCGGCGCGAGCTCGCCAAACAACAAAATAAAACAGCGACTGCCCCAGCGGAAATGAGGGACTCCTTCTGGCGTCCCCCTCCGCAACCGATCCGGCGGACCTCAACCCCCCGGTCCGGGTACTCTTTGGCTGTCCAGAGACCCCCCCTGGGTGGGCAAGTAAATAAAATACAAGAAATCAAAAACAAAATGACCGAACATGACAATACACTCCTTCCAGTTCATGCGGACAGTTCTGCTGCAACCGCGAAGCACCAAACAACTTCGCAAAATCCAAATCCTGGCCCCCAGGCGCCCTGTAAGTCTCAGACGGCTCGGGCAGAGGCGCCGCTTCATGGGACCCCCGGGTTAAAGGCCTCCCTCCTACGCAAAGCCCAGAACAGGAAGGAGGACTCGAAAGAAGAGCAGCTCTTCGAGAGGTTGATGGGGAGAATGGAGGAGGGATTGGCCCAGAGATTCAGAGAATACAAACTTAAAACTGAACAGGAAATAAAGCAGCAGATGAGGGAGGAGCAGGAGAAGGCAGAGCTTGAGCTAGCCGACGCTGCACTAGATAAGCTAAAAACAGGAGAGCAATATGCAAATTTAAATGAACAACAAAGAGGCCTTCAAGGTTTCATCGAGCAGTGCCTCGGCTTCATGGTTAAGGCCAGACAGATGCAGAGTCCTCTCGACCTGATCGACTCCCTCTCAGCTACATACACACAACTCTCCAACACCAAGGTTGAACGCTTCATTCCGGGCGGCGCCACTCTGGCGCTGGGCGCTCTTGCTGGTGCCAAGCAGTTGTCCGTGACGGATATGAAAGCTGTTAAAACCACTTTTTAACCTATTTTAAATCTGCCCTTTAACTTACCTTCTTTGTGCGTGTTAAAATGGCTGAACAAGGTGAAAGCGGTCACGGATTTATCATATTACAGTGGAACTGTCGCTCTATCAACTCTAACTTCTCTCAGCTATATAATTATATATCAAATCACTCTGCTGACATCTTAGTTATCCAGTCAGTCAAGAGAAAACGCTCCCTACTGCCTTCTATAGATGGTTTTGACTTCCCTCCCATAGTAGAGCAAAAGGGCTCAGGGCAACTCATTCAAACAGCTATTTATCTAAAGTCTTCCTTAAATTACAAACCCTTTGCACCTCTCATCCCTAGTTCAGAAAATCTCAGTACATGTGCTGTTGAAATCGAAATAAAAGGATCCAAAAACCTCAACATAGTTAACATATATTACCCCCACGGGTGTAATAAAAAAGGAACTACCGACTGGCTAAAATCCCTGGATCATGGCAGGGCACACTGGTGCGTGATGGGTGATTTTAATAATCACCACCCTCTGTGGGACTCTGCTAACCCTAGATACAAACATGCCAATAGCAACCTTGCTGACGTCATTTTGGAAACTGACTTTTGTATACTAAACGATGGCTCGGCAACCAGACTTCCAGACAGAGCTGACCATTCCCCGTCAGCAATCGATCTCTCCCTTTGCTCAAATGCCATAGTCACTGACATCGACTGGAACGTTTTCCCGGACGCCCTCGGCTCCGATCACTTACCCATTGTTCTTACCTTCCGCCACTTCGCCCCTAATCGCAATAACTCGGAGGTCAGAAAAAAGTACAATTACAAACAGGCAAATTGGGACAGCTTCCGTGCGGAGCTCGAGGGTGTCAGGGAGGAAACTCTCCTTACGGATGACATCGAAGCCTCTTACAATAACATACGTCAATGTATACTCACTGCTGCCAATAATCACATTCCGCTTAAATCAGTAAATCCTAACTGTAAGGCCAAAAGGAATGAGTGGTGGAATGCAGACTGTGATGAAGCCTTGGCAAACAAGCGATATCACATTAGGACATATCTCAGGCACTGCTCAGACGCTAACTTCACGAATATGAAGTCAGCTGAAATACAATTTAACCAGATCACCGCTGAGGCTAAACTTCAAAACTGGGAAAACTTTGTCCACAAAGAAACTAAAGATTACAAAGACTGTGGCAAAATCTGGAAGAAAATCCGCAGATTTAAATGTAGATACAGAACTAAAGAAAAGCCACTACTATCGGGTGATAAAATGACCACAACTGACTCTGAAAAGGCAAACCTATTAGCAGATACCTTTGCCAAAAATAGTCAATCAAAATCCCTAGATACTGAACGACTCAATTATAGGTTAGATCAGGAGAAGGGTTTCACATACCCCCCAGATGACAACCAGTTGCCTATAAACTGCATGTTTAAGGCAAAAGAAGTCCAAAACGCCATCTCTTCTGTGAAAGACCCAAAAAAATCCACAGGTTTAGACCCAATATCATATCACATGATAAAACATCTACCACCTAACTTTGTTAAGTTGCTCACTCAGTTTTTCAACCTATGCTGGTTAAAGGATACTATCCCCGCAGCGTGGTCAGACTCACAAGTAGTAGCAGTATTGAAGAGCGGAAAACCGGGCAATCTACCTGGCAGTTACCGCCCCATATCACTAACCCCCCACCTCAGCAAGATCTTTGAGCGTGTGGTGAACCAGAGGCTGGAGTTCCACCTCAATAAACACAATATCATTCCTACATGCCAGGCAGGTTTTAGGCAAGGTCGTTCGTGTGCGGACCACATTGTGCACGTCACTGAAAAAATCAAAAAGACCTTGGCACATAGTAATAATTCTCTTCTTGGAACCTTCTTTGATATTAAATCTGCGTACGACAGCGTCTGGCATGCTCGTCTACTCCTAAAACTCGGCAGAATCGGTGTCTCTGGCCACATGTACCAATTCATCAAAAACTTCATCAGCAATCGCAAGATGTCTGTCCGGGTGGGCTCTTCGGTGTCCGAAACCCATGCGCTGGACATGGGGGTTCCCCAGGGCAGTATCATCGCGCCAAACTTATTCAGCATCATGCTCTATGACATTACTTCTGTTAAGGTTGACGGTGCCAGTGTACTTCTGTATGCGGACGACCTCGCCTTAATAGACACTAATAGACCACGCCATAACAGAGTTACCAACACTGTTGACTTATCTTCTTACCAAACTAAAATCGACAACCTCTGTCAATATATGTACACCAACGGCTTCCAACTAGCCTCAAATAAAACAGTCTTTCTTGTTGTCTCCCGTAGACAACTGTACAGGAACTGCAGTATAAAGATAGGTTGTGATATTATCAAACCGAGCTCAGAAGTTAAGTTCCTCGGCGTTATCATCGATACCCGACTTAACTGGACCAGTCATATCGAACATCTGATCAATAAGGCCAACAAGGATCTTTATATCATACGCTACCTGGCGTCCCAATCCTGGGCCAGAGGGCGTAAGTGTGTCACAGAGGTAGTGCGGGCATTAATTCGCTCCCGCCTCCTTTACGGGTGCGAAGCTTATTTCGCGACGCGCCCGGCGCTCATGAAAAAACTGGCTATTATAGAGTGCAGGGCGCTCAAAATAGCTCTGGGACTCTCCCAACAAGCGAGTAAGAGTCGAGTCTACAGCGAGTGTGGGTGGCTGCCCCTTGTGGATGAGATAAAACTCCGTTCAGCTCAGTATGCTGTCAGAGCCCACGCGGTAGAGAACTCTGCCTGCGAGGTCCTGACTGACTTTTTTCCTCAGCACCAAAATTATGAGGCCAACACCAAACATAGCACTCAACTCTTGGCCAAAACGCTACCCTTATCCGACACAGTAAACCGCATTCTAGCCGATAGCGGGGTGAAGGTCAGTGAGCTGGCCAGGGTCCCCCCGCCCTCCTACCCGCCTTGGCTTGAGGAAACCCCTACTATCATATACGACAGTGAAGATAATACTACCAAAAAAGATAACCCCGTCTACCTAGCTACTGTTACAAAAGAAACCCTAAACTACAAATTCTCGGAGCATTTAAAAGTCTTTACTGACGGATCCAAATTTGCAGACGGCAGCGTTGGCTGCGCCTTTGTGATCCCAGATCTCAAAATCTCAAGGAAATATACTCTTAATAAAGACATCTCCATATTCTCAGCCGAGCTATTTGCCTTGCTCATGGCATGCACTTTTATAAATGACCTCCCAGTCACACCGCGTGCGGTAGTTTTCTGCTCTGACTCGCGCTCTTCATTACAAGCTCTGCATCGAAACACATCAAATCGGGCAGAGCTACAAAGAGAAATCCTCTTTATATGTCACCAGTTAATCTCATCCGGCACATCCGTATCATTTCTCTGGGTCCCCTCTCACGTAGGGGTCCGGGGAAATGAACTGGCGGATGTCGCTGCCAAAGAAGCGGCAGAATCTAGCCCAGCTAACACTAACATCGGCTACTCAGTAACCGAGTTCTACAGTAAAATCCGTAAACTCATTCGAAGTCAGTACGTAACATCTCTGTCCTATCAACCCATTGATATGAACGATCTACACCCCGATCTCCCAACAAACCTCCTCACTATCTTCAGACGCCTCCGTGCCGGCGGCTGCCGCTTCCATATCTTTAACAAGTCCTGCCATTGTGGAGAACCCTATTCATTTCAACACATTTTCGCTCCATGCGCTACAAATAGAATTACCTTTAAAACCTTATATGACCATATGCAGCTCCATGGTCTGAGTCCCCAGGATTATCTGCGCAGTAGCAGTTCTCTAGGCTGGTCACACAGCTTGCTGCTGTGCCGACTGGTCAGGGACTCGGACATGGGGCTGTGGGTATAACTAAGCCCAGATTATCACATCAGCGTGTTTCAGTTTGAGGTCGAGTGGCTCCCGCCATCCCTCCTGATTCCAGCGACTACCTTCTAGACAACATATCCTCACCCAAGGCCCACTAGTCGCCAAACTGTACATATTGTTTTTATTACCACGGCCTTCGTGGCTTACATCTTAATCCTTTTATTTGTAAAAAGTTTTGAGACTTATTGTTCGTGTTCCTCTTACTTGCTCATCTATTTGGTTTTATTGGTGATCCTGAAAGGTTCCACTTTTTAACTCGATTTGAAATAAAAAAAAATAATATTACAAGCCCGTTATTCAAGATATAGAATACAGACTTATAATTCTTACCAAGAAACATCTTAACTACTTTTCATTTTAACAAATTCCACAGAGCATTATCAACTCAACCCCACCCCCTGCCCTCCTCTCCTGAAAGCGGACAAACACTCAAGTCCTTAATGGCTCAAAACCGTAGGACTTTTAATATTAATTTTAACTGTAATTTTATGTACTGGCCTTCCTTTCAGAAGCTCTAACTTGCTCAGTCCTGTTTGAGTGGAGTTCGCCTCCAAAGGTGATTAACACGGTTACATTCGTCGACAAGGATGGGACTCGATATGGTCAGGAATGGCATTATGGCCACTGAATCATTTTCGTGCTGTTCCCATTCCACGAATCTGGGAGGGACCTAAGCTTGGCGAGCTTGGCGGGTCCATTGTTCGGACCCGGCGAAGCCGGCGTACGGCTCTAAGTACTTCTTCCCGGCGAAGCCGGCTACCCGGCGAAGCGGGTATTCATTCTAGTTCAATAATATATAAATACCACTAAAAGGAAAGTTAATGTCCATTCCCTCGGCATGTCTGTCAGTGTTATCCTTATTTTGCTAACAATCAGCATATTTGAAATAACTCATGATATAAATGATCGTCCCCGTCCTTTGTGGTTGTAGATGCCTCGCTGTACCAAGACGCGGAGAAAACGAAGGACAGCTCGGCGGCGGATTACGAGGACCATGACTTCGCGACTTCACGAGGCGAGAGGCTGGACCGAGACAGCGTCGCGCGCCTCATCCGCGTCGTCAACAAAGTCTTCAGGGATTACGCCAACAGTTTCTTCGCTGATGCCGCGTTGAAGGAAGAAACCGATACGCAGAATGGAGAAAGCAACACGTTAAACGAAGAAAGCAACACGGTGAACGCACAAACCAAGACGCTAAATGGAGAACGCAGCACCATGAACGCAGAAAGCAATACGCTGAATGCTAAAAAGACGCAGAATGGAGCAGAGTGCAGCGACCCGAAAGGAAAAAGCAACACGCTGAACGCACAAAGCAACACGCCGAAGCAGCAAGAGGGAGGACAAAATGTGACGAAGCGAAAAAATATTACAGTGGAGGAAACAACGCCGACCCAAAACGGCACTGCACAGAACGAGGAGAAGAAATTGTCCAACCAAAACGGCGTCACGATGAAATCCGCCAGCACGGCGTTTGGGGACAACTGCTCCATCATCGATTACAGTGGCGCGGTGTTAGACGAAGATGGCAATTCAAAAAAACGTCCCAGCACATTTGTGGACGTGCTGAAGAAAGCCCGTGAACAGATTCTAGCTTTGGATGGGGACGAACCAGAAGAGATCAAGATTGCTATTTTAAAGTGAGTTTCTTATGATCTTTCTGTTTCGCACTGTGTCTATCTCTGTCTCTGTTTCTGTTTCTGCCTGTCTCTGTCTGTGCTAATTCTTTGCCTATTGGACGACATTTGATTAAGCTTTCAAATCATTTGCTTTTGCAAAAAGAAGGCAGTCCTCCTGCGCGGTACAATCTTATGGTATAACGCAGAATCTTACGGTATAATTTTTGAAGTGATCTAAGCGACTTTTTTTTCTTTTCATAATATCCCTCTAACCTCTCCCTCTGTCAGGTGGATGGAGCAGTGGGAGTACACGGACAACGGCGCCAGGCTGCCCGAGCTGTCCCTGCAGGCCTATGGCAAGTACGCCTACCTGGAGGGCTACGGCCTCACGCTCACCTCCTCCGGGCTGGAGGACGTCCACAGCACCTTCCTCGCCCGCTCCCTCCCCCCGCACGACCTGCTGCTGGGCAAGGCCGTTAAGAACATCTACTGGACAGAGCTACCATCGTCGGACAGCTTGGCTGGGCGACCATCTTCAGACCGCAGGGCAGAGCGGCCCTCTTCAGACTACAGGGCAGAGCGAACCTCTTCAGACAGCTTGGCTGAACGACCATCTTCAGACCGCTTAGCTGAGCGACCATCTTCAGACTGCAGAGCAGAGCGAACCTCTTCAGACAGCTTGGCTGAACGACCATCCTCCGACCGCTGTGCTGGGCGACCATCTGCAGAACCCTTTGCAGAGCGACCATCTTCAGACCGCAGGGCAGAGCGACCCTCTTCAGACAGCTTGGCTGAACGACCATCTTCAGACCAGTGGGCGGAGCGACCAGCACAAGACCACGAGTGTCAGAATGAACACAACGGGGAAGTCAGTCGTAATGATGTTGTTGGCAGTCGCTGCAGTGACTACGAAGCTGATCGTTCATACCAACCCCTTAGAGAAAAAGGGAACACCGATGTGCTGAACTCCAAACCAGAAGCGACGGAAACTCTGAAGGTGAACGGAACAGTTCACTCGCCTCACGGATCGAAAAGGTGTCTGCCTTCGCAGCAGAAGTCTAGCGAGAAGAGCACGGCTGTGCGAGTTGTGTGCGAAGACGGGGAGGAGTTCTGGGCGGACCACGTGATCGTGACGTCATCCATCGGGTATCTGAAGCAGCACGAGGCGACCATGTTCAAGCCGCAGCTTCCGGAGAAGGTTTGCCAGGCCATCCACCACATGGGCTTCTCCACCGTCGCCAAGGTCTGCCTCGTCTGGGACGATCTGCACGAGGTTTTGGACCCCGAGGTGGAAGGCATCCAGTTCCTGTGGCTGGGGAGTTGCCCTCTCCTTCCCCCGTCTGATAGGACTCCAAGAAAGACCAGGGTAGGATGGGCGTTTTTGTCTCTGTCTGTCTGTCCCTCTCTCTCTCTCTGTCTCTCTCTCTGTCTCTCTCTCTCTCTCTGTCTCTCTCTGTCTCTCTCTCTCTGTCTCTGTCTATCTGTCTCTCTCTCTCGCAGACACTCTCTCTCTCTCTCTCTCTCTCTCTCTCTCGCAGACACACTCTCTCTCTCTCTCTCTCGACAGACACACACTCTCTCTCTCTCTCTCTCTCTCTCTCTCTCTCTCTCTCTCTCTCGCAGACACACACTCTCTCTCTCTCTCTCTCGCAGACACTCTCTCTCTCTCTCTCTCTCTCTCTCTCTCTCTCTCTCTCTCGCAGACACACCCTCTCCCTCTCTCTCTCTCTCTCTCTCTCTCTCTCTCTCTCTCTCTCTCTCTCTCTCTCTCTCTCTCTCTCTCTCTCGCAGACACTCTCTCTTTCTCCTTCTGTGTTTAATATGTTTCTTTGCCCGTCTATCTTTGTGCTTGTGCCTTTCTGTGAGAGCGCGTTTAACAAAAAACATTTTTTTAAATTCATTCACGATCCGCTTTAGATTTCATTTGTTGTCCCTTGGAGGTCAAATCAACACTTTATTTGTTCGCAAATCGTTCACCGTGGTCATATTGTTTATTCCACATCACAGACCGGAGGTAACTGGTACGACATGCTGCAAGGTTTTGAGAGGGTACCGAGTCACAAAGGGATGCTACTCACGTGGCTAGCGGGGGAGGAAGCAGACATCATGGAAGATCTTCCGGAACGAGAGGTGAAGGACGTCCTATACGAACTCTTGGTGCAGTTCACTAACAACAAGGACCTGCCTCGACCCAAGCAAATTGTCAGGTAGTCACAGTCACGTGATATGTCAGATAACAGCGCAAATATAACAAAAATCAAGCCAGATCTCGGCCTTTTGCAATGAAAGCATACACAATTACCTGATTGCCACAATATTACGTACACAGATACGCTCTTGGGTGTAAGCAAACATGCCAATACTATGACAAGAGAAACAACCGCTGCATATTGCCTTTTGAATATGCAACAAGATGATTGCCTCCCCTGGAGACACATTTTCTCAGGTCTGGTGAAGTTGTCATACTTTGTATGTTAGGATTGCTTTGCTTTTCGTGATACTATGTCAGTGGTGCACCTTAGAACAGTAGTGGTCAACAATTTCGTTGACAACTAATATCCGTAGGTATTGTGTACCCAAGTACCTGTTTGCACATCTCCCTTGTTTAAAAAAAACACCACTGTGTTATCGCGTTGATCATATTCCGCCATTACATTTCTGGCATGTTTATGTGAGCACTTACCATAAGTTTTAAACTTGTTGTGCTCCTTTTTAATGATGTTGTTATATTATCATGTGTTTGTTTGTTTGTTTATAGGGGCGGGGATATAGCTCAGTTGGTAGCGCGCTGGATTTGTATTCAGTTGGCCGCTGTCAGCGTGAGTTCGATCCCAGGTTCGGCGGAAATTTATTTCAGAGTCAACTTTGTGTGCAGACTCTCTTCGGTGTCCGAACCCTCCCCCCGTGTACACTACATTGGGTGTGCACGTTAAAGATCCCACGATTGACAAAAGGGTCTTTCCTGGCAAAATTGCTTAGGCACAGTTAATAATTGTCTACCTATACCCGTGTGACTTGGAATAATAGGCCGTGAAAGGTAAATATGCGCCGAAATGGCTGCAATCTACTGGCCGTATAAAATTTCATCTCACACGGCATCACTGCAGAGCGCCTAGAACTGTACCCACGGAATATGCGCGATATAAGCGTCATTGATTGATTGATTGATTGATTAAGATACTGTTTAAACCAACTGTTTTATTTGTTAGATCCCAGTGGCACTCCAACCCCTACATCCTAGGAGGCTACAGCTACATTCCTGCTGACATGGACCCGGAATCCCACAATCTGCTTTCTGAGCCGCTGCCATCAAAACAGGTAGTGATTTGAAAGGGGAAAGCGAGTGCCTGAAAATTTCAATTTGCTCCTGTTCGTCCCCACAATCCCCCCCCCCCCCTCCCTCTCCCCAACGGAATCCCACTTTCCTTCCCCCCAAAAAAACCGCCCACAGCAACTAGAAAAACAAACACAAAATATTTTCTTGGGAGAATTCTCAAAGTCGGTTGCTTGAGCTTATGAACATATATGACCCTCCACCACGAAATGAATCGCATGTCACCTTTGCATGATTTTCATATTTTTACATTTTCCTAAAGAGTTTGTTATGCTCTATCCAGTGGTGAAAACCGTTTTAGAAAAGAGCGAAAACTGTTTGAGTTATAAGCCTGTGACTAAGGTGACCCTCACACTGTTACCAGACACATGCGACTCATTTCGTGGTGGAGGGTCACATATCTGGCAAATAGATACAAATCCGCTTCCTCCATTTTCCTACTCATCATACGTCTTCCCTCCTGCTATGACACACAAGATTATTCAGGGGACACATGAAAATGTTATCAAACCCATAACTCTGGTGTTTATGAACGCATCTTCGTAGAAGTTTGTATACACTAATGTAAATAAATGAGATGAGCTTGTGTTCAAAGATTCAGCATAGTATATATGCACAATGTTTAAATAAATGATAAAAAAAAAAATTAAAAAACGTTTTAAAAAGTGATACGACTTTTGCCCTCAATTCTATAGAAAATTTAATATTGTTGATTGAATGACGCTGGTTTGCGTTTTGAGAAAAATATTGTCCACGGGGGCGGAGGGCAGCTCTAACCATCAACGTATTATTTATATTTGCGTTATTATGTTTTGAACAGAATCCTGTGCTGCAACTTTCGGGGGAGGCCACAAGTCCACGCTTCTACTCCGCTGTGCACGGCGCCATTGACTCGGGTCAGAGAGCAGCGCGTGCCATCTTACGTCATTACAAAGTGACGTCATAACAGTCATCCGACCATTAGTTCTGCTTTCCACGGTTTCAAGGTTCTATTTCGCTTTTAGCGGACAGGGCTTTGACGAAATGTAATATATACATGTAAACAATAGAATAACAACACAAAAATGAAAAAAGTTAAATGTTAAAAAATCCCGCCTGGTGGTGGTTTTGTACGGATTCACGCTTTTGTAACCTAGGGGAAGGGCCCCTAATATGGACCACTTTTTGTTTATTGCTGATAACTAGCTTGTTTTCTTGCGAAGAAGTTTCATTTTGTGGTTGGTAGTCCTTCTCTCTTAGTTTAACCGTTTGGCCTAATTAGAGTAACATAGCTTTGATAGACCTTCAGCAAAAATTAATACAGAAAAAATCACAAATGGTCCATATTACTATTAGGAGCCTGGACCAGTGAAGCGGCCATCACGAATCACTGTAAAAAGACCCCTATACTTCAAAATAACATGATACAACTTAGCGTGCAAGTCAGACTAATTCAAATATGCTTTAGATTTAGCTGTTTCGGGTTGATGAGAGCATTATTTGAAGCACACCTGGAAACTGAAGAAGCTTATCAAAAACATGAAAATAAGTGAAATTATCAACTTCCACAAAAATAAGACTATTTGTTATATTTTTTTGAAATCTCGAGGGCTAGTTATAGGTTATTTTCAGCAAGCTTCTTAATAAATTAATTAATATTGCCTTTAGTTTTTATTTTCTTCGATTTGTTGAAGGTGGTCCATATAAGGGGACTCACTCATACTTTGAGGTTTTTCTATTATTTTTTGTTTGCAGTAGAAACTCGGGGTACACACTGTTAAAATGTAACAAATACTGTCTTAGCTGTCATATATAGCCATTTTTGTGTTATGAAAGCTTTGGCTGTGGACAGAAACGAGTCCGTTTTAGGCGGCAAATTTAGAGTGAACGCTGCCAAAAGTGAAAAAAAGCGAAAAAGCCTAACGGTTTTGAGGTTTGTGTTTCTGCAACTGTTTTGACATGTGCAACTTATCCAGAGAGGGTGAATGAAGCGAATGAAATTGTTTTGAGCGCTCTAGCGCCGTTAGTTTGTCAGAACAGGTGGTGGTCCATATTAGGAGCTGGTCCATATTAGGAGCCTTTCCCCTACTTTTAATTCTCTCAGTCGCAGATGTGTGTAGAACGCATTTCACTTGCAGCATCATAATGATGTTATTCTGGAAACAACAGGCTGACTTTCTGCGTCGATCATAATCTCAATTGCCTATTTACACTGTGCAATATTAAATCATTTTAAGCTCTTGAATTTGTTCAGGTGGTTTTCCAGCTGTCTTCCAGCATGTTCAAATGTGGGTGCTTGTTTGTTTCTCAGTTTGTTAATGCATTCGTTTTTTGTTTTGTTTGTTTATTTATTTATTTATTTTTTTAATGCTTGTTTGTGTCACTACTAAGGCGGGTACATGTTATATAGACTATTGCTTCACAATGAACATTAAAACTATACCTACGCACATGGGGTAACCATCAGTGTGTGATTTCACGAAGCACGTTCCCACAATTGGCGACGCTAAGCGTCTAGTCTACATAGTATGGCAACGCTGATTTCATTGCGACTGTCATGTAGCACGTTTGTCGATCACCATGACTTATCAGTCGCTCGCCATATTTTCCAACTTTAGACACAACACAAGCTTTTGACTCAAAATTCACTTTGTGCGGCGGATTTCATAATGACGCCGCCAACAATCATTTGAACGACAACAAAAGCGTCGCCTATTAATCTTAGTACACAGAGGATTTTGTTTTCATCGCACATAGCGGGAACGTCACCTGTGTGGTCGCTTATTATGGGTAGAAATGGTCGAAGTAGATCCGTTCGGCGTCAGAGGTGCAAACAGAAAATGTTCCCGTTGTGGGATGAGTGAGCCACTTTTGTTTTAAACTTTTTTTGTAAATTCACCCATTATTTCATTTTTACATTTAGTCAAGTTTTGACTAAATGTTTTAACATAGAGGGGGGAATCGAGACGAGGGTCGTGGTGTATGTGTGTCTGTCTGTCTGTCTGTCTGTCTGTCTGTCTGTGTGTGTGTGTAGAGCGATTCAGACTAAACTACTGGACCGATCTTTATGAAATTTGACATGAGAGTTCCTGGGTATGATATCCTCAGACGTTTTTTTCATTTTTTTGATAAATGTCTTTGATGACGTCATATCCGGCTTTTCGTGAAAGTTGAGGCGGCACTGTCACGCTCTCATTTTTCAACCAAATTGGTTGAAATTTTGGTCAAGTAATCTCCGACGAAGCCCGGACTTCGGTATTGCATTTCAGCTTGGTGGCTTAAAAATTAATTAATGACTTTGGTCATTACAAATCTGAAAATTGTAAAAAAAATATTTTTTTTATAAAACGATCCAAATTTACGTTCATCTTATTCTCCATCATTTTCTGATTCCAAAAACATATAAATATGTTATATTTGGATTAAAAACAAGCTCTGAAAATTAAAAATATAAAAATTATTATCAAAATTAAATTTTCGAAATCAATTTAAAAACACTTTCATCTTATTCCTTGTCGGTTCCTGATTCCAAAAACATATAGATATGATATGTTTGGATTGAAAACACGCTCAGAAAGTTAAAACGAAGAGAGGTACAGAAAAGCGTGCTATCCTTCTTAGCGCAACTACTACCCCGCTCTTCTTGTCAATTTCACTGCCTTTGGCATGAGCATTGGACTGACGATGCTACGAGTATACGATCTTGCTGCGTTGCATTGCGTTCAGTTTCATTCTGTGAGTTCGACAGCTACTTGACTAAATCAGTAAATGTTGTATTTTCGCCTTACGCGACTTCTTTCTCTTTCTTAATAAAAGGGGTCCTCACAAACTGTGTATGTGTGTGTGCTAGTGTCTGTGTTTGTGTCTGTGTGCGTGCGTGTGTGTGTGTTAGCGTGTGTGTGTTAGTGCGTGTGTGAGTGTGTGTGTGTGTGTGTGTGTGTGTGTGTGTGTGTGTGTGATCTTTTGGAGGATTAATCATGTTGAAAGCCGGGTTTTCCCCTCCCGAAAGCTTCTCTCGAGTTCACATAAAAAAAAAATTTAAAAAATTTTTTAAAAATGTTTATATCAACACTACACTAACCAAGCCCATAAAACAACTCACATGATTCATCTTTATATAATTTTACATGTTAGAGTGAAAGTAGGAATCCTTTGAATGCGAAGAGCTCTATCAGTAGATAACGCCGGAAGGAACGTTTCAGCTAAGGGGCAAACGGTCCACATCTTAACTTGGAGATATTGGAATACACCAACCAGAAGATAACGAGAAGGAACACGCGCGTTTGCACGCACGCACAAACACACACACACCAGGGCCGGACTAGGTAAGCACTAGGGGGGGGGGTTACAGATGGGGGTCCAGGGGGCGTAGCCCCTTGGTGGGGTTCCAGGGGGCGAAGCCCCCTTGGTGGGGGTTGCAAGGGGGCGAAGCCCCCTTGAAGCTGAACGTTTTTTGACGTTTCTGGAGGGAAAGGAAGCCTCTCCTTAAACAAAAAAGGTAAATTCGACAGCAATTAAGCTGTACAGGCAATGAAGAAGAATTGAGATTGTAAGGACTCATACTTTTTTTTGGAGGGGGTGAGAGGTGCGATTTCTCCTCGGATTTCATGATGATCCAGATGCACCCCCCTCCCTCCCCCACAAAAAAAATGCGTTTGGGAGGTACATGCTTAAGCCAGGGGGGGTTGCGCAACCCCTGTAACCCCCCCCCCTAGTCCGGCCCTGCACACACACACACACACACACACAAAGGAAGGGGTGTCACTCAGGAAAGGGATTTGACGAATGCACACTCACGCACGCACGCACGCACACACACACACACACACACACACACACACACAAAGGAAGGGGTGTCAGTCAGGAAAGGGATTTGATCATGAGAGTCCTTGCCAAACCAATCATGTAGTTATTGGTATCAGCTGTTGGGGAGCACTTTTCAAGAAACTTTGTTTTTCACTTGCATTTCTACGTTAACTTTATCTCAGAGAGTTGTATCTTTTCGTTAAATTAAACCTCAATACTATTCTTACGAAACTGTGTCTTGTTTACCAAGGTTTTTCTGCCCTCTTATCTAACTAAATGTCATGGCCTCAATAGCCTTGAGGGGCGTCAAGCAAATAAAACAATTTATCTAGATCTCAGCAGATAAGTTTCAAGGCATGTTTTATAAGGGAAGCCATAGGGCTGTAAGTCAGTGTAACTCGGACACTTTTGACGTTTCACCATGAAGGTCACGGTTTCGGTTTCCCTGCTTTTACTTCTTACGGTGGTAAGTTTATATTGTACTTAAAAAAAATACTTACACCATGCTTCAACCATGTGTCTGTATGAGCGCGCCTGCGTGCATGCAAGCGTGTCTGTCTGTCGGTCTGTCTATGGGTGTGGCTATGTATCTGTGTCAACGAGCGAGTTTCAGCGGCGACCCCAAAGTCACTAGAGTCAAACTAAACGCTGAAAATTAGTCTGATCGAATCCGGTGACGTCACTCTGGTTGCTCCAGTCCGAGTCCCGTGCTGCTTTCTGATTTGTTTGGTTCCAAGATGGCGGTTGCAGCTTTTCCCTGAAAACCTGCCTAAAAAAAATCGACTCCTGCATGTTTGGCTTTGTCTGATGCGCGTTGGCACTTTCCGGACTATGTGTCCGTTTTGGAGGGTGCCATAATTTGTCTTTGTCCCGGAACATGTCTCTCCTTCTACCCGTCCGTCTGTCTGTCTGTGTCCCTCTACTCTCTCTGTCTCTCTCTCTGTTTGTGTGGTTTGATCTCTTTCCCTGCCAGTGTGTGTATTTGCGTGTCTGTCTGTGTCTGTCCGTCATTTGTGTGGCCGTATCTGACAGTGTGTCTGTCTGTGAGACAGAGCGTGGAGGGACGGAGCCAGAAGAAGGGCCTGGCGGTGCCCTCGGAGTCTTACCGATGTGGTGACTTCGACGTTCTGCACGGCGTGGCTTGGTGGTAAGGCCTGGCGCTCACCTATGTAACTTCAGCAGGACAGACGACGCACTGCAGATTATCCCAGCCCGAAACGCGTGCAAGGAAAACAGGCCAAGTACTCGTCATAATCCATATCGCAGCATCAATTATATGCATTGCGTCGTCTGTGCCGCTGAAACTGCGCAGGAATATTCTGCCCTTAAGGAACATGGATTGTCATACACACGCTTGCACGTGCTCCTTGCATTTAAAGCCGTTCTGTAATAAAGTCACAAAACCTCGATGTCCATGATTGTTTTTCTTGTTCTCTCTTTTTGGTTGTTTTTGTTCGTTTCTTGTTGTTGTGGAGGTTATTGTTGTTGTCGTCGTTGTTGTTTCTGTTCACGGTTGTTGTTGTTGTTGTTGTTGTTGTTGTTGTTGTTGTTGTTGTTGTATGTCAATGTGTTGAATAGATTAAGATGTCGGGTCTCTTTCCTTCATCGTGTGAGATCTGTGCATTGAACTGACCATGGGTGATTTTTCCTTCACCAGCTGCTTCAGGTATACGACTGAGCTCAAACCCTAAACTACCACAATGGCTGCAGCGGTCATCAGCAGTCTATGCTAGTTGGGATTCATTTCACTTTCATTTTGCAGGTGTTTTTTTCTTGCAGGAACGACCGGGCTCAAACGCAAACCTAGCATAATGGCCGCTAGTAGCTATTTGCGACCCGTTGGAGTGAGGGTTCATTTCACTTCCATTGTGTTGGGGTTTCCTTGCAGGTATGACTGGGCTCAAACCCAAACTACCACAATGGCTGCAACCGTCAGCTGCTGACTATGGGATTGCATTTCAGCTTGGTACCTAAAAAAATCGTCAATAAAATGGGCATTCAAAGTTATGCCCACTTTCTTTATTTCACTATTTCTTTTATCTTTTTTGGAACAAGATGTTAAAAAAATGTGTATTATAGTGTTTGACGTTGAAAACATGCTTGGTGTGAGGGTATATATAACTACCATTTTGTGAGGGTTTCCTTGCAGGTACGACTGGGCTCAAACGCCAAACTACCATAATGGCTGCCATCGTCAGCTGCTGGCTAACGGCGTGCCCATGGTGTGTGTGTGTGTGTGTGTGTGTGTGTGTGTGTTAGTTCCTTACCATTGTGTGGGGTTTCCTAACAGGTACGACTGGGCTCAAACGCCAAACTACCATAATAGCTGCCACCGACAGCTGCTGGCGATCCGCGTGCCCATGGTGTGTGTGTGTGTGTGTGTGTGTATTATTCCACTTTCATTTTGGTAGTGTTTCCTTGCAGGTACGACTGGGCTCAAACACCAAACTACCACAGTGGCTGCCACCGTCAGCTGCTGGCGAACCGCGTGCCCATGGTGTGGGGGTGGGGGGCCGGGGTGCACGTGCCTAACGACGCTCACTACGTCCTGGGCTTCAACGAACCCAACTTCCACGCTCAGGTCAGTTGGCCGTGCATGATGGAATTCCGGAAATAAATCTGTCGGAAAGTTGCTTTCCCATGTTTTTCCTTGCTTTTCCTTAGGAACACTGAGGCAATCTGCACGTCACATTGTAGGCTTGCCTCTGTGTTTCAAAAGTAACAAGGGAAAGTATATTTTCAACAACCCATAGACACTTGACAGAGTTATTTCCGAACATCGTCTATTGAGATTTAACGTTCTTAGTGGCGGCAGTGCCTAAGGGATATGTTTAGCTAATACGCTTCATTGGTCGCACACGCCTCTGTTTTGATGTATCTTCGTCCTGTGTTTTCCTCCATGTAAAATATTGACCCCACCTGTCCCAAAATAATCTAGTTGGTCGACAGAGGGCGTTGATTTCCATAAGTCAGTTAATCCTGTGCTTCAAGGAGCCAGACTTCCATGCTCAAGTTCGTTGGCCCCAAACGCCTATGTGTGGCGTTTGCATGCAGTGGACCCCCCTTTAAAGGGCCAATTGTTTTTCAGATTTGTCTCTTCTACAACAAATTTTCTCTGTGTACAACAAATCTACCTTCATGTTAAGACTCCCTTCCCCTTCTTTTATTTTTATTTTTTGTTCTCCTTTTTGTTTGCAGTCCAACATGAGCCCTCAGGACGCTGCCCGGCACTGGCGTGAGTTGCAGCAGCAGACAGGTAACAAGGTACTGGTCAGTCCTGCCGCTGCTCCCTGCGGTGACCACAACATGTGCTACTCCAACGGCGTCGACTGGTTTGCACAGTTCTTCCAGGTATTGCTCTTTGTTGTTGCACATTAATCATTCACGCGGGTTTTAGACGCACGCGAATAGAAAGTGCTGATTATATCGTGATTACACACCTCCGAGTCCAATGTTAAGTGGGATATTTTCCCTACGGACGATGTTCGGGTATTTCTTGTTACAATGTTTGATATCGCTGTATGTGTTACTGTGCAGGCTTGCCCTGACCGTAAGGTCGACTACCTGGCTACTCATGATGCACTACCTCGTACAATGTTTGTTATGGCTGTGTGTGTCACTGTGCAGGCTTGCCCTGACTGTAAGGTCGACTACCTGGCTACTCATAATGCACTACCTCGTACAATGTTTGTTATGGCTGTGTGTGTCACTGTGCAGGCTTGCCCTGACTGTAAGGTCGACTACCTGGCGACTCACGGCTACTGGTGTGACGCCAACATCATGATGCACTACCTCGAGGACCTTTGGAATCGATTTCACAAAAAGTAAGCTCATGTTTAGATAAGACAAGAAAAGAGAAGAGAAGATAAGATAAGATAAGGCAAGGCAAGGTAAGGTAAGGTAAGGTAAGATGATAAGATAAGAACACTATAATGTCCATTTTCATTGTACAGTACTTAAACGTGGATGTTTTCCTTTTGGCACCGGACTTGGTGCGCCGGACTCGGTGCGCCGGACTCGGTGCGCCGGACTTGGTGCGCCGGACTTGGTGCACCGGACTTGGTGCACCGGACTTGGGGCACCGGACTTGGTGCACCGGACTTGGTGCGCCGGACTTGGGGCACCGGACTTGGGGCACCGGACTTGGTGCACCGGACTTGGGGCACCGGACTTGGTGCACCGGACTTGGTGCCAAAAGAAAAACATCCACGCTTGCGTACTGTACAATGGACATTAGAGCACTGGACTTGTGATCCCTAGGGTCGCGGGTTCCAATCCGGGCCGGGACGGACACGGGTCAACTTTATGTGCAGACCCAGAGACGGTATCCACGTCTCTTTTGGCACCACATCAAATTACTCATGAAACAAACGAAAGACAACGATAAAAAAAAGGCATAAACATGCATCTATACACCAATATGATCAACTATTACATTCAATATTAAAAAGAGAGAGAGAGAGAGAGAGAGAGAGAGAGAGAGAGAGAGAGAGAGAGAGTACACGTACCGATGAAGGCAGACTGACAGACGACCGACAAGAAAAACCTGCAGCCAGAAAACATCTTGAAGATGCACTGAACATGCACGCCTGCTTTCTTTTCTAATCAGCCTACTTGTTACACGCGAAAGTGCTCATGAAATATTCACCTTCTTTCGCCATCACCCAGTTAGGTGGTTAATTTGCTGTCTAAGTCTTTTTGTGACAGACTGAATACGTAAGAGGAAAAGGTCATGAATAAGGCAAGAATCAAGCAAACGCAGAGGCCGAAGTAACCAACACACACTGACAACAGAAACAGAAAGCGCGTGACAGACATCCGCCTTTGTGAAGTGCATTTACCTCACCTCCGTGTGAGATGTCAGTTCAATAGTGTGTGCGTACATGTGTGTGTGTGTGGGGGGGGGTGCCGGGGGGTTATCAGTGCTTGTGGGGTGTGTTTGTGTGAAATGTGTATGTATGTGTGTATGTGCGCGCGTGCGTGTGTGCGTGTGTGTGTGTGTGTGTGTGTGTGTTGTTTTGTTTTGTTTTGTGTGTGTGTGTGTGTGTGTGTGTGTGTGTGTGTGTGTGTGTGTGTGTGTGTTGTTTTGTTTTGTTTTGTTTTGTTTTGTTTTCAAATAACCAAAGGGAAGTAAGCGCTCTTTATGCATACGACATGTGTAATGGAGTAAGCGAGAGTTATACGGAACCTTTCTCCTGGTACCGGAGAGAATAACAAGCATTGAAATGAAATGCACGAAGAGCGCTTACTTCCCTTTGGTTATTTGATATCTTAACAACGCTCTGCCTCATTTCGTTTAAGATTTGTTTTGTTGGCTCACGTAAGTGTAGCCTATGCGATCGTAACTTTGTCTGTCTGTGCGTGTGTGTGTGCGTGTGTGTGTGTGTGTGTTTGTGCGTGTGTATGTCTGTGGTAGAAACTTTAACATTTCGTCATTTGAAGACGTCACATTATGGCGTAAGAGGGTTAGACGTCACGCGAAGGAATTACTGAAAGTCTCGGTTTTGAGCGGGCCGAGACTAGTTGGAAGGCAAGAGTTATCTTTTTCTTTTCATGTCTTGGCGTCTCAAATCTTATTAGTCAGAAAGCGCATGCACGTAGTCTCGACCAGCGCGTAGCTGCGGGTTTTTGGTATTGAGACTTTGCGAAGCTTCGTGTAGTGAGTTTGTGTTACTGTTTGTCTATTTCTTACGTGAGCCTTGAAGGCTTCGCCTCTTGTTTTGTTTTTTAACTAAAACGTGTGCTTTAAAAACGTTGACAGGCAGGTTAGGTGTGTTGAAGAAAATGTTCCTTTTTAATTCATTTATTTTAATGAACAATAGAGTGTTTGATACTGCTAATGTTATTGTGAATTTGCGGTCTTAGTGAAACCTGTCAGATTAGCGAATTCACATCTGCTGTAATCTACAAAACGCGAGCAAGTTCGCCTGCTACCGGGGCCGAAAAATAGGACGAAAAGCGGAAACATTGACCGAGCACATGGAGAATACAGTTATATTCTGCAAAGACTACCCTGAGACAGCATTTAAGGTGATGTGAGGCACTACAATCAACAAAATTAAACTTGGAGATATACATGGAATAACTTATTTATAATTTATATTAAGTGTTGAAATAAGGATTCATTAATCCTTATCACAAAAATTAATATAAATTCAACTGTAGTCTTTAGTAAAAATATCGTCTCTATGCTTGTAGATACAAGTCATGTGTATCTTTGTGCCAAATATTAAGCATTTCTGATGTATGACGTTTGTGTAAAACCGTTTCCTAGAAATCCAATATGGCGCTTTATAAGCCAGTTTCCATAGCAACGGCAGTCTATGTCCTGTAGTATTCACATATGTTTCATTGCTTTGTATAAGTCACTTCAATAACTACCCAGAAAACTAAGTTATTCCATGTATTCTCCAAGTTTAAATTTGGTGATTTTAGTGCCTCACATCGCCTTAAGACTGGAATAATTCCAACATCATTCTTGGCTTATGGTGTCACCATTCCAATCACCCAAACCAAACGATGCAGCTCGTGAGATGATTTGAGACATTGCTGTTGTTGTTGTTGTTGTTGTTGTTGTTGTTGTTGTTGTTGTTGTTGTTGTTGTTGTTATTGTTGTTGTTGTTGTTGTTGTTGTTGTTTAA
>NC_090256.1:41619932-41644932 GCF_037325665.1 Littorina saxatilis
CAGTCGAACTCACAGAATGAAACTGAACGCATTGCATTTTTTCCGCAAGACCGTACACTCGTAGCATCGTCTGTCCACCGCTCGTGGCAAAGGCAGTGAAATTAACAATCCAGAAAAGCGCGGTAGCGGTTGCGCTGAGGAGGATAGCACGCTTTCCTATATCTCTATTCTTTTTAACTCTCTGAACGTGTTTTTAATCCAAACATATCATATCTATATGTTTTTGGAATCAGGAACGGACAAGGAATAAGATGAAATTGTTTTAAAATCGATTTCGGAAATTTAATTTTAATCAGAATTTTAAATTTTTTAATTTTCAGAGCTTGTTTTTAATCTGAATATAACATATTTATATGTTTTGGGAATCAGAAAATGATGAAGAATACGATAAACGTAAGTTTGGATCGTTTTATAAAAAAAACATTTTAATTACAATTTTTTAGATTTTTAATGACCAAAGTCATTAATTAATTTTTAAGCCTCCAAGCTGAAATGCAATATCAAAGTCCGGCCTTCGTCGAAGATTGCTTGGCCAAAAGTTCAATCAATTTTATTGAAAAATGAGGGTGTGACAGTGCCGCCTCAACTTTTACAAAATGCCGGATATGACGTCATCAAAGACATTTATCGAAAAAATGAAAAAACCATCTGGGGATATCATACCCAGGAACTCTCATGAAAAATGTCATAAAGATCGGTCCAGTAGTTTACTCTGAATCGCTCTACACACACACACACACACACATACACACACACACACACACACACACATACACCACGACCCTCGTCTCGATTCCCCCCTCTATGTTAAAACATTTAGTCAAAACTTGACTAAATGTAAAAAGAATAGAGAAAAGCGCATTTCTCCTGTGAAGCCCTACAATCTGCTGCGCTACACTGGTTTGTCACTTCAAGCGATATGCGATCAGGTCATACGCTACTGCGCTACACTGGCTTGTCACTTTCCGCACGCTTTTTTTCGTGAAAGTGGCAAGATCTTTTATGGCTCAAGGCCTCGGGGAAATGGAGTGCGTTAAAGGGAATATATCTAACAAAAAAACTGTCTCAAATCGCCCCAAGAACTATACAGTTCAGCTTGGGTGTTGTTAATTTGTGAACACACACCAGTAGTGGAATGCATGAATGGAGACTATTATAGTTAGCAACTAAACGTAGGTTCGAACTACGCAGTTCGTAACTAAAAATTTAGTCAGTCTGCAATGCATGAGAGCGAACTTGGTCGAGACTACTTAGTTACCAGCTAAAAGAGTAGGTCATAACTTTCAAGTGACGTCACGGGGAATCCCCGTCACTGCGCAGGCGCGGTGAACTCTTCACCTTCGAAAGTGGTAAACAAACCAGCATGGGATTGGGAGCATGGTAACAGTGCGAACTTGAGTGGTTGATCGATGCAATATTATTTTGGCGAGCAAACAAGACAAACATAAGCAGAACGCAAATGTTTCTCTCAGTTCTTCCGCACATTACGAGAGCTAAAACTGCCCGACCGGGGAGATGTACGCAGCATATAGGCTGAGTCAGTGTCGTCGAAGATTTGAGTGATGGCTCAGTCGGTATGTGCTGGGAAAAAGTCCGTGTCCCTCATACTGATTGTGCATTTTAAAGCAAAGCTGGAACTTTGTAACAGACAATGATGTATGGATGTATTTAAGTTTGTGTTTCAATTTATGGGAGCGAAACTGACATTTCTGAACTGAAAAAAGTCGTGTTTTGTGGAGTTTAGAGTTGTCAGTAGAGACCGAGTAATCGTTGAAGAGAAATAATTGCATGGTTCACCGATGGAGAGTTAAACGACCATAAAACCGCACCACAGGTATGTCACGAAGCTGTCTAAGTTCTACACTATACAACAAAAGAAAATTGAATGAGGGAATCAAGACAATAGATCAACTCTCTCTCTTTCTTTCTCTCAGTCTCTATCTCTCTCTCTCTCTCTCTCTCACACACACACAGGCATACGCACACACTAATACACACACACACACACACACACACACACACACACACACACACACACTCACTCTCTCCCTCTCTCTCTAAACCGCTAAGAGGGAGGGACAAAGTTGAGAACAAGAGTGCCAGATAAAGGAAGGAATGTAATTTGGAGCGATCATTAAACAAATTAAGAAACAAGCAAGTTAGCAAGCAAATCCTTGAAAATGTGTGATGTCATACAAAAGGAGCCAACAATGTTTTGGCCTGGTGTTCTACTTACAAAATAAACTAGTAAAAGAATTGTGAGATGTAAAGAGAAAAGATTAACTGGAAACACTACCGAATTACAAGACATCATCAGTGATTTGAATCATGCACTTATGATTTTCTTCCTTTTTTCCAGATCGGGTAGAATACTTTATGTCAGTGACATATTTAAATGATTGCAATTTTGTGCTGGTCTTTAACATGAATAATTAGATACAATGAATACATTATTCAATGAGTAGGAAGTGACAATATTTTAATGTGTATGATCTTGTTTGATGAATGCCGCAAACACTCTGAGAAGTTCTTCTAAGCAAGCAAAGAAACAGAGGTAATGAAGTTGGATACTGAGATGACTATATTTTGTAACTTAGACACTCTGTCTATAAGGAAGCTAGCTGTTGCTTGAACATCATTTGAAAATTAATCTGCGCCAGTTTAAATGCATTGCTTCGGTATGGTAGAGCTGATCATCAAAATGCATCTCATGTGTGAAATTTTAGCTTTGATGTTGCACTGACTTCAGAAGACTAACCTGTTTCGTGAGTAAAAACTGCAAACATTTCAAGCTGACAAGAACAGAACGATGTTAAAATATAAGATATGATAAGGGAAATGTGAAGGCTAAATTAAACAAAGAATGAAATTGTAACCCACTCTGTACAAGTGGTGCGTTTTGCTGCATTGATCATCTTTTATTCTTTCATGTGTTCTTTTGAGTTTCCGACAACATTTGTTGTGTCATTGCGTATGAACGTTTTAATTTAAATGATGATAAACAATGATTGCATATTTTGTGTAAACGATTTCGCTCAACGTCTCAGATGTGGCATGCAGGCTTCACGTGGAATAAAACCATTCCTCCACTTTAACATATACCAGCTGTCAAAAACACGTGTGTTTACTTTGAAGTGTTGGAATGTTTGATCAATTAATTTGTTTAACTTCTACTGGCATCAATCCGCAAAATGTATTCATTCAAACATTCCAACTTTGCACATGACCCAGTCAGAATGTAAATGTTTGGTATGTATCAAAGTGTATAGATGGCCTAACCTCATGTAAGAGCCCATGCAGATATAAAATAGTAAGCCAAACTTGGCGTTTGCAAGAAGAACGGTGCCTTGAAACTGACAGCAGCAACAACAATTTAATTATCCACAATCACAGTGTCACTCAGCTTTTCACCCCATCCAAACCACCAGCCATCCTCTCACTAAAAACCAAAACAAACTCCCCAAAACACACACACACACACACACATTAAAACACAGAGAATCATGAGATTTGTTTGTTTGTTTATTCATCCTGTAGAATGTTTCTTTAGCCACTGAGCCAACTATAATACTCGTCATAAAAAGTAGGCAGATCCGTTTGAGGGCAAATCTTTATGATGAGGCCGTTTATTAAAAAAACCAAATACAGGTTGACCCAAAAACAATGCAACCCACAACAAGTTAATAACCTACATTTGTGGACATAAACTTCAGCCTATGCATGACCCTTCTACAAAGTGACAATTTTGAAGATCAAATAGGCTGACTTTTGTGCAATTTTAAATTAAGTTCCCAATTTTGGGGATCGACTCAACGGTACGGGTTTTAAAATTGAGCGGTAGCCAAACTTGCCCGATCTAAGCGCTCAAGATTGTAACATTCGGGGCAATTCGAATCACAAAAGTATACCTTAATCAACATTCAGACCTGGGAATCCCTGTTTTGGACTTGGTGTATTTTTTTTTTTAAATGAGCGTACTCCACATTTAAACATGCTTCACACGCGTCTGTCTATGAGTATATAACTGCTTTCTTCAGGTCACCGATGATCTAGGGGGTGTATACTCAGACATTCAGATAATATAAAAGCTAAAAGTCTGGAGGGTTTAAATTAAGTAAGTATTGATACCGTTCATGGTCAAACTTCGTTTTAGTGAATCGACCGCCGAATTTGGAATTTAATTTTTGAAATAGAGCACAAAAGTCAGACCATTTGACCAGTTACATTTGATCTACAAAATGTCCACTTTGTGGAAGGGTCATGCACTGGCTGCGGTTTATGTACCTTAAAAATAAAGTGATTCGGTCAACAGATGTAGAAGTTATTAGCATTGTTTTAGTGTTACATTTTTTTGGTTTATCCTGTATATGACTGAAAAAAGCCATTCATTCCCCAAACCTATTCAGAAAGCAGATTGGGTTTATATGACATAGTGTTTATACAGTGGAACATACAACACAGACACCCTGCAAAATCAAATTCGCAAAATCAACGTTAAAATTGACAAACAATCAGAACTGTCAAAACAAAACATCTTCTGCACGTCAATAGAAAAAACAATCAAATCTGCATCCAAATCAGTCAGTTTTGTTCACATATCTGGTCTAACACTGACATTAAGGCATGTTGATTTGTGTAGGTGTCATTCCTCTGAGAAGCTGTAAAAGGCAGTTTTAGTGGGTAATGAGACAAAAACCGGTACGTTTTCGTAACTCCTCAACGCATTGCCTTCAACGTTGCGGTGATTTGTGCTAACAGTAGTAACACATGTGGGAAAGTTCATACGGATTTTAAAGTCATTTGAGACATTAGTCTGCTGTTAATTGACATGCCAGAAAGAGTTCTTAAATTGATGGTAGGTCTTCGCTGACTCATTGAAAAACAATTAATTTGTTGTTATCTTCAAGAACAATAACAGATGCGCCACACAATTAAATTTCATGTACATATTTTATCAGACATTGGCGGTATGAGGATTTCAACGCGAACATTAATATTTTGCCTCATTCAGAGCGCTGAGCGCAAATGTAGGCCTACGCCTAGAAAAGCTCACGGCTGACACGCTTAACTGATCATGGCTCTTGAAAGAGCATTTTCCAAGAATGTGTGTGTGCGTACAAGTGCGCTGTGAACAGTCATATAGTTGAAAATGTATGAAATTAAAGGTAAATTGAAGCTTTCATTTTTCTTAATGCATGCTAATTTTTTTTACAAATTCAGTTCATGGGACAGGGTACATTTTCATTTTTAAAATTCGTTCTGGCATGTCGCGCAACAGCAGAACTAATATCTCACATGACTTGAGATTCCGTGTGTACTTAACGACATGTGTTAGCCCAAATCACTGACAAGTTTTAAGACAATGCGTTGAGGAGTTACTGAAATGTACCATTTTTTGGTCTCATTTTTGTACTTAACGACGTGTGTTAGCACAAATCACTGACAGTTTTAAGACAATGCGTTGAGGAGTTCTGAAATGTACCATTTTTGGTCTCATTACCCGCTAAAACGACTTCAAAAACTGAGAGGATTGACAACTACACGCTCAGCATGCCATAGCGTTCATGTTAGACAAGATATATGTGAACAAAACGGACTGTTTTGGATAAAGATTTGATTGTTCTGTCTAATGACATGCAAAACATGTTTCGGTTTAGTTGTTCTGATTTGTGTTGTTGATTTTAACACGGGAAGCTCAAGTTGATTTTGTGAATTTGATTTGTGGGAGGGGGGGGGGGGGGTCTGTGTTGCAGGTTTCACTGCATAGACACTACGTCATGAAAACCCAATTTTGTTTCTGAATAAAGTAGGGAAATTAATGGCCTTTTCAGTCATATACTTGGTTTTTCAATCAACAGCCTCATCAGTAAGATCTGCCCTCAAACGCATCTGCCTACTTTTTATGACGGGTAGTGTAGAAACCACTGCAAGCATTCTCAGCCGAATCAGATGGAAATGCACAGAATTGTGATGGTACTCTGAATTTGAACATCGTCCCCAGCGAACCCAGGAACCAAGGTGCAAACAGCCTTCCCTTAATGTGGCGGTCCTTCCTGAAAAATAAAGAAAACATATAACTGAGCACCTTCAGTATTCACGGGGATGGGTTTTGGTTAGCGAGGGGAGGGTGTGTGTTGGGGGGAGAAGGTGTGTACGTGTTGAGCAGTGTGTGTGTGTGTGGGGGGGGGGGTGAGGAAGCACTTGCTCTTCACATGACCATTGGGATCGGGGATGGTGTGTGTGATATTGTAATCTAAACTATTAAAAAAATCTGTGCGTGTATGAACTTTGTGCTCGGCAGAAATGTTTCTCGATTTTAGTCAAAAACAAATGTGCCCTCAACCCACACACTTTCGCTCTTCAGCATCAACACTATACAGTTTGAGTTTCATTGGGAAATGTGTCTCGATTTCAGTCCAAAACAGAACTTTCAGGATCCAAAGCACTCGCCTGTCAGCCTTTTTATTAAAATACATTCAACCCACCACATTTTCCAGTGATGAAGATTCTGGGGATGTGTGTTGATCCCATTGATTTTGGCCATTTCAGATCTGGCCAGTTGTACATGGGATAGGAACATAACTTCACCCAGACACATAAAATATTGACACCCTGACAGTCAGTGACTGCTTCATGTGCATAGTTGAATTTTGTTTATGAACGAATTTCTCAAAAGTCACTCGCAGAAGTAAAGAAGTAACATTTTTGTTAATCTGAGAGTGGTTTCCACAACAAAATCTAACTCTGAGCAGGAAGAAGCCAGGGTGTTGAATGTAGAAGTATCCGAGTGAACAGATTCATTCTTATTCCATGTAAAAGCCTGGCAAGATCTAGGATGGTGAGCCAAGGGAAGAATAACTGTATGTGCCTTTAAAATAATTCCAGTAAATTAGTAATGATTTCATTTTATCTTGCAATTTTGTTTTACTTTCCTGTGCTGCATTAGTTCATTCACACTGTGTAATTTACTTTAAGAATAGTGGCAAAGGATTTGAGAAGAGAAAGAGAACTAAAACCAAGCTTTATATGTACCATTTTGTATAAATAGTACAAATTGTACTATGCAAGGATACATACAGATGTAAGAATTTATTTTATACAAAGCCGTAATGTTTTTGTGTCAATAAACTTGCATCTCCTGCCACTACTCTCAGATTCAGATGTAACAAGTGTTGACATAGCTGAATGTATCTATCTAGATTGTAAGTGCATCTAATGTGAAACGCAGATCTCTTTACAACACAACGTACAAAAGTCTGCCAAAAACATCTACACAGCTTCAAACTACTATCACCAGTGCCAATTTACATATATCATAAATCAATTTTACAATAACAATTTAATAGGCACAAGCAGGTACTTGGTAGTGGTACAGAAATGTGTGACTTACTCTTCATGGTAGTCTGTAAAGCAGCATGTCCACTCAGTCTGAATCCTCTCCAGAATCCATATATATCTGAATGCAAGAGCTGTATGAACACTTCATCACACATCATCTCTGGTTTCTTAGGAGGCCTGAAAAAACACACCATAAAATAATTAATTAACAATAAATAATATCTGTATTATAATTAAACCACTCGCTCATTGATTCTTTTATCCCCTCTTTCACAATCATAGTTTATACAGCAGCATTTACCTCTGACTCTGTTCATGCAGAGTAAATATCAAGTATTTAAACAGAAAGATAAGTCATTGTTGAATAACCCTTCTAAAAATACACAATAGACACACTTTCAGTGGCAGTGATTCAAGTGAAGTCAGTTTCTTTCTTCATTTGTATACACACACAAATTGTTTTGGGCCAGTTAGTGTTACTCTTGGCTTTACACACTTACTATATCAAATTATACATGCATTCAGCTTAGAAAACATACTTCTAATGTTGGGAGTGCAGTGTGAGCCAGGACATTTACAGCAAATAAGGATACACAACAGTTCATTCAGAGATAGATTTGCCATTCACTGCATTATATTGTTAGTTGAATGAGATAGATCTACAGCGATGCTTCAATGCATTAGATTAGCTTTGTTTTAGTGTCTACTGTTCATTGCTCCACCGTGGGAAATTCAGTCAACAGTGCACAGTTCCGAAGAAACCGATGCTGCTGTGCATAATCATTGATGCATTGACGATCGTTCATTGTCAATGTCACTGTCAGAAAAACAACAACTGTATCTTTCATCGTCACCACTACACAATGGCTCGTAGGCCTATTTTCCTGTGACACTGAACACGGTTTCGGAGACACTCAGACAGTACTGCCTGGCCCATAGATCTAGATCTACCCTTGCTCTCACTTTCTAACAAATGTATTATTGCAATATAATCTGACACACACTCACACACCGAGGCGCACAAACGAACACACACACCGTGGGACACACAAACTACACGCACACAACGGATGAATCTTGCTCTTACCTGTTGGATGATCCAAACCGATTAAAATCAGCGACAGGAAGATGTACAAGCCAAATTTGTACAGTCGCTGATGTAAAAAGTGGAAATTTAGTCAATGTTCATAGCAAATCTCCCGACTCAAGGTAGATCGTGTCCCAAATCAGCTGTGCCGGTCACTTCACGACTTGTATTTGAACCCCCTCCAAAGCGCAATCAATGTTTCAACTTCTTTGTCGACATCATTCTTTGGTTCATGCGTCGGACTGCCGAATATTTGATTTTTTTGTACAGCAAAATCAAAGACTGTCATGTCGGCCGCCATTTGTATTTTTGCGGTAGGGTAATTCTATGCCCCGGACTGCCCCGGACTGCCCCAGACTGCCCCGGACTGCCCCGGACATGCCCCGGACTGCCCCAGACCCCGTACCTGCCCCGGACAGTGTGTGTGTGTGTGTCTGTCTGTGTGTGTGTGTCTGTGTGTGTGTGTGTGTGTCTGTGTGCATGGTGTGTGTGTGTCCGTGTGTGTGTGTGTGAAGTCAAGTCAAATCTTCTTTAATGAGGAATACGGAATAAGTTAATACAAACTTTTGTCCATCAGATCCTATAACAAAAGAAAAACGTAAGCAAAGGAGATAATAAGCACAAAAGGCAGTAACTATATGGTGAGGTGAGAGAGAGGGAGAGGGAGAGAGAGAGAGAAAGAGAGAGGTCACCGTGCTCCGTGCTGCACTCACACGGGGCCGCTCACACATTCGGGGGATAATCGGCTCAACATAACTTGTCCATAACTGAGTTGTTATCAGGATTTGTGTCGATGCTTCACATTAGGCTATGACTTCGGACTGTCATTTGCTGTGCCTGCCTGTGTCTTCACATTGTTCATCACGTAAAGTCCAGCTGCCAACTTGCCCGGCCTTTTCGTCAGAAAATCGTGACTGACAGGTACGTCGATATGCTATGTTCTTCCCAGCCAGTGTCAGTTATAGCGATACAGAAAATGGCACATCTGCTTGACAATGCTGTTGCACGCAGATAGTATGTGTAGAAGAGACCATTCTGTTCAAATTTCAAACTATTGATAATGTGTAATTTAAAAAGAAGAAGAAGAAGAGGAAAAAGAAGAAGTAATAGAAAGAAAACTACCATAATTGAATCATAACTTTGTTGTCTATGACTGACTCTACATCGGGTCCAATACATAAAGAAAGGTTAAGCTCGTGGTGATTAGAAATGCAGTTTATCATTCAAAAAGACAGATTTTTCAAGAAAAAATGAAAAATGCTCATGAATGTTCATTGCAGTTTATGTACGTTTTGATAGCAGTTTAGGTATGTGTCATGTGATGTACAGGTTGATTGCAATTGGGCTAAAATGTATATTGTAGCGGTCAGTTTCAGTGTGACGGCCGTGACGTCATCCATTGCACCATGCCTCGTCACGGCGGTTCCAGACTGCGATATCCCTGCGGTGTGTGCGGTTGCGACACCAGACGGACCCAGGCGATCATGTGTGATGTAAGTCTCTCTCTCTCTCTCTCTCTCTCTCTCTCTCTCTCTCTCTCTCTCTCTCTTTCTCTCATATTCATTGATCCCAAACATTGTCCTTAAATCAATGACTTTATAATGAATTTTGCAGGTTTGCAGTACGTGGCACCACAAACACTGTGAAGGGTTATCTGAAAATGACTGGGAGAGGTGGTCAGGACTACCCACAGAGGCAGCCTACATCTGCATGACTTGCCGGGGAACCAATGTTGATGGCCTTCGCCGGTTGAAAGAGGTTGGTGAGAGAGAGAGAGAGAGAGAGAGAGAGA
The DNA here is from genome assembly GCF_037325665.1 of Littorina saxatilis. Lineage (NCBI taxonomy): Eukaryota > Metazoa > Mollusca > Gastropoda > Littorinimorpha > Littorinidae > Littorina > Littorina saxatilis. Next base: position 41,630,150 of record NC_090256.1, read on the forward strand.
GAGAGAGAGAGAGAGAGAGAGAGAGAGAGAGAGAGAGAGAGAGAGAGGGGTATGTCAATAATAAAGCCAGTCATGATAGTTACTAATTGTCTACATATTGTCTGTCACAGGCTGCTGCCCATGGACATGACTACCTGAGAACGATAGCAGGGCGGGAATTGCTTTTCCTTGGAACTCTTCCACTTCTAGACGTTCCTGAGACGAGCCACACACGTCTTCCAACTGACCCTATTTCCAACGCCATCATGCGCAAGTTGGGACTGGCGGGGAGACCTGTTGAAACACCAGGCGACGGAAGTTGTTTATTCCATGCCGTGTCTATGGGACTAGTAGGGGACAGCTCACTTGTCCCAACACTACGATACCGGACTGCCCTAGCACTGATACTGTTGAGGGGGACAGTGGTAGGCGCTGTCAATAATTTGCATGACGTAGAACTTGTATCCCCACATTACACCGAGTCATTGGCAGACTGTTTGTGTGTTGATGGATTTTCGTCAGCATGGACAATAATGGGGCTGACGATGATCATCAACAGGCAGATTGTCTGCCAATACCCGGCCGTGAACGGTACTAAGGATGTATATGCAAAAGTATTGTCAGGCACATTTGGCACACCGTGCGACGAGAAACCAATCCACATCATGTGGACAAGTTCGAGCCAGCACCAGCCAGGGCGGACATGGTCGCCCAACCATTTTGTCTTGGTGGACCATGACCATGTTGATCGTGTGAATGAGGCTGCAGGCGATGCTGGACCAGATGTGGATGTCAGCGATTCAGGCACCGATGGAGAAACGGCTGCCAGCATAGAACGAAAGGTGACGTTCAATGTCGTTTCTTCTGACTCATACAGCAATGGAGAGTCCGGCACCGATTCAGGTTCCAGCACGGTTAGAGAAGTACCCGAATGCAAGCGAATGAAAGTTGTTGGTTCCAGCACCAGAGAGACAAATTCCGATTCCAGCGGAGACTCGGATTCCAGCACCGATACAGAGGGCAAGAGAATGAAAGACTATGATGCTTCTAGCACTCAGAGTCAATCAACGTACGGCGTCGTAGTGGACAACGTAAATGTCTACGGGTTGGAAAACGAGAACTTTCTAACCACCGAAGAGGTCCTACGAATCCTCAAGGATGGATCAGACGGCGGTCTTTTATGCATCCCCAGGGGACCCAAAGAAAACATCGCTCTGCGGATATCAAACTCTGACAACGTAGAGCGCCGCAAAAGAGAGGACCGCAACAGATACGAGGACGACTGTGGCGCCTGGTCGACATGCAGCAACAAGAAGAACTACTTTTTTGAACTGCCAAATGGTCAACTACGAAAGGGCTTTTTACATCAAGGCCAGTTATGTAGGGAGGTTCAGGTTGAAGGTCGTCGTACGAAAGTACCGTACGACCCTCAACCTGAACCCGGTGATGTGATAGTACTGACAAGATATTACTCTACTTTGGCGGCCGATCCGAAGTATAGTCGTCGGGTCACCTGGGTGGAGCAGGGCCCAGCCCATTTAGTCACCGACGAAAGCCTGAAGGTGGCAGTCATCGAGTACAAGGGCACATGGAAGGGCATCATACAGGCGCATGGCAACAGAAAAAACAACAAAGGTACCTATATCCGCACGTCAGGGACAGTGATGGAGGAGATAGCTGCCAATCGACACCTGCCGCCCAACGTTCTTTACACCAAGATGGTAAGCCAGAGCCAGGGACAGCCTGTAGATCTTCAGCCGCGAAACAAACAACAAATCAAGAAGAAGCAGCGGAAGGAGCGGGAAAGGCAAGACGGGCTACAAGCCACTCCAAAGGGAAACCTGGCAGACCAAATGCTGAGTCTGACAAATATCACCAGTGTCCGTGATATTCTACAGGCGATACAGTATAAAATGAGCGGCCCAGCAATATCACCGTCACTTATACTCTACCACGAGGAGCAGATGCAAAAAATCAGAGCATTCTGTGGCAGAGGAACGACTGTGTTGGGAGTTGATAAAACCTATAATTTGGGAGACCTGCTAGTCACAGCACTGAATTTCAAAAACGTTTCGTTGCTTAATGAACGAACAGACAGTGCACCTATTTACATAGGACCTGTGTATATGCACTCGAGCAGCACATTCGAGGACTACTTTTATTTTTTGTCGACTGTCTCGGCTGCGCTCATGGACCCAGGTACAACCACACCACCACAAATGGTTGTTGGTACTGATGATGAGAAGGGTTTGACCAGAGCGGTTAAAGCTGCATTTCCAAACTGCAGACATGCCTTGTGCACTCTGCACCTGAAAAAGAACTTGACAAGGCATCTCCGCGACAAAGTGGGGCTGGATACCAGGAAGCGAATCAAACTGGTAGACTTGATGTTCGGAGAAAAAGGTGTGAGCACATCCAAAAACATGGCAGATTTTGACCTGCGACTGGCAAGGGCAGCCGACCAATGGCCATCTGAGGACGAGTCCTACCTCACCAAATTGTCAGGTCAATTACATGACAACGTCCTAAAACTGTACTGGGATGGGTGCCTGCCAACGACAACCTGGACAAACAACAACGCTGAATGTCTCAATGCTGTGCTGAAACACTTGGTTCGTTGGACCCCCCAACAGCTGCCTCAGCTGGTCGATTTGATACGGAATCTGGTTCTCACGCAGAATGCGGAGCCTCAGCGAGCGTTGTTGGGGATGGGGGAGTATGTCCTTGCCCAAACTCATGCACACCTTTTGATGACTCCAGACGATTGGGACAGATTGTCCGCAGACCACCAAAAGCAGAAACTGAGAATGCTTCTGCGGCCTGCGCGCCGAGTCGGAACAGTGACTTCGGTGAATCACATCATCACCATCAACAGCACGCCCACAAAGTCCAAAAAACCATGTCAACGAAAGCGAAAGCGAAGCGAGAAATCTACTAGATAGGCACACCTCTCTCTTTCTCTCTCTCTCTCCCTCTCTCTCTCCCTCTCTCTCACCTCACCATATAGTTACTGCCTTTTGTGCTTATTATCTCCTTTGCTTACGTTTTCTTTTGTTATAGGATCTGATGGACAAATGTTTGTATTAACTTATTCCGTATTCCTCATTAAAGAAGATTTTGACTTGACTTCACACACACACACACGGACACACACACACAGACACACACACACACAGACAGACACACACACACAGACACACACACACACACACACACTGTCCGGGGCAGGTACGGGGTCTGGGGCAGTCCGGGGCATGTCCGGGGCAGTCCGGGGCAGTCTGGGGCAGTCCGGGGCAGTCTGGGGCAGTCCGGGGCAGTCCGGGGCAGTCCGGGGCATAGAATTACCCTACCCGTATTTTTGCAATAGTTCGAAACTAAGGAATTTGGTCCTCCTCGGAGGAGGACCAAATTTAGGCAAGTTAGTCACCAACTTAGGTCGGAACATTTGAAAATATCGTGCCATGCATTGCGCACTAGAGCGATAGTTTCGAACTTTGGATTTAGTTCCCAACTAGCTTGATAGTCTCCATTCATGCATTCCACTACTGGAATACCTTAGAATACACGTTTGAGCGCTGAATTACTCAAATTGAAAACGGGTGTATTTTGAGTAGGAATCCCAGACTGTAATTCTCATTGTGACGCAGTTTGCGCGACTTCTAGTTTTCGTCCTACCTTTTGACCCTGAGCATGGGGGTTGAATAGATGACAACACACACGGAGAAGGTCTTAGAATTAGTGTTTTGAGCTTCTATTTTTCAAATCTGAATGCTGTGAGACCGTAATATTCTCCAACGTACATTTTATTGTGTCCGTTATTCGAAGCGTTTTAGCCCTGTATGGCACGGAATTTGCATGCGTTAGCTAGATTGTAGGTTTGACTTCCTCGATCCAGCGGTCTTGATCTGCTTTGACGAATGGGTATAGATCTATAAAACTAAATCAATAATGATGACGACCGGAAGTCCGGACTCCTAACAGGAGAGCTGGACACTGCAAACCGCTCGCTGATTAAACTTCATTTAATAATTTGGCATAGTTTTGGAGCAGTTATAAACAAATCATTGCAGGTGGGTGGGTGGCCGAGTGGTAACGCACTTGCGCTCGGAAGCGAGAGGTTGCGAGTTCGACCCTGGGTTAGGGCGTTAGCAATTTTCTCCCCCCTTTCCTAACCTAGGTGGTGGGTTCAAGTTCTAGTCTTTCGGATGAGACGAAAAACCGAGGTCCCTTCGTGTACACTACATTGGGGTGTGCACGTTAAAGATCCCACGATTGACAAAAGGGTCTTTCCTGGCAAAATTGTATAGGCATAGATAAAAATGTCCACCAAAATACCCATGTGACTTGGAATAATAGGCCGTGAAAAGTAGGATATGCGCCGAAATGGCTGCGATCTGCTGGCCGATGTGAATGCGTGATGTATTGTGTAAAAAAAATTCCATCTCACACGGCATAAATAAATCCCTGCGCCTTGAATATGTGCGCGATATAAATTGCATAAAAAAAATTTTTTTAAATAAATCCCTGCGCTTAGAACTGTACCCACGGAATACGCGCGATATAAGCCTCATATTGATTGATTGATTGAGGTGTTTCTAAATTACAGTACAGCGAATGTCCCATGAACTTTTTAAGGTCCAAATCGTCAGAAAACTTTCCAAAAAGGCGGCTTAGACAATATATCTTTAATTTCATTCTGTGATTACGACGGGTTGACTAAATGTGGTAATATCGCTTAAGGCGACTTGTTTCTCTCTCTGTCAGACCGTAGACAGAGGGAGTGAGCCAGAAGAAAGGTCTGGCCATACCAGCACAGTCGTACCGCTGTGGTGACTTTGACAGTCTGCGCGGTGTGGCATGGTGGTAAGCCAACTCGCTGTGTTTCTGGCGTGTGTGCGTACGTGGATGCGAGCGTGCGTGAGTGAGCGAGTGAGTGTGTGTGTGTGTGTGTGTGTGTGTGTGTGTGTGTGTGTGTGTGTGTGAGTGTGTGTGTGTGTGTGGGTTGGTGTGGGTGTGGGTGTGGGTGTGCATGTGCGTACGTGCCGCTTCGATCGTGCGTGAGAGAGTGATTGCGTGTTGGATTCTTTGTGTGTGTGTGTGTGTGGGTTGGTGTGGGTGTGGGTGTGCATGTGGGTGGGTGGCCGAGTGGTAACGCACTTGCGCTCGGAAGCGAGAGGTTGCGAGTTCGACCCTGGGTTAGGGCGTTAGCAATTTTCTCCCCCCTTTCCACAGACACACATACACCTACAAGAATCCAACACGCAATCACTCTCTCACGCACGATCGAAGCGTGAGTGTGTGTGTGTGTGTGTGTGTGTGTGTGTGTGTGTGGGTTGGTGTGGGTGTGGGTGTGCATGTGCGTACGTGCCGCTTCGATCGTGCGTGAGAGAGTGATTGCGTGTTGGATTCTTGTAGGTGTATGTGTGTCTGTGTCTGCGTGTCCATGTGTTTTTCTTTTCTTTTGGAACTGAACACAACTCTTATATCCCTTTTTACATTTAGTCAAGTTTTGACTAAATGTTTACCGGCACGGTGGCCTAGTGGTAAGGCGTCCGCCCTGTGATCGGGAGGTCGTGGGTTCGAACCCCGGCCGGGTCATACCTAAGACTTTAAAATTGGCAATCTAGTGGCTGCTCCGCCTGGCGTCTGGCATTATGGGGTTAGTGCTAGGACTGGTTGGTCCGGTGTCAGAATAATGTGACTGGGTGAGACATGAAGCCTGTGCTGCGACTTCTGTCTTGTGTGTGGCGCACGTTATATGTCAAAGCAGCACCGCCCTGATATGGCCCTTCGTGGTCGGCTGGGCGTTAAGCAAACAAACAAACAAACAAAAAAGACTAAATGTTTAACTGTTTTAACATAGAGGGGGAATCGAGACGAGGGTCGTGGTGTATGTGTGTGTGTGTGTGTGTGTGTGTGTGTGTGTGTGTGCGTGCGTGCGTGTGTCTGTCTGTGTGTGCGTGTGTCTGTCTGTCTATCTGTGTGTGTGTGTGTGTGTGTGTGTGTGTGTGTGTGTGTGTGTGTGTGTGTGTAGAGCGATTCAGAGTAAGCTACTGGACCGATCTTTGTGAAATGTTCATTCTGTGAGTTCCACAGCTTGACTAAATGTAGTAATTTTGCCTTACTCGACTTGTTCCTTTCTCGGTTGTGCTAGGTACGACTGGACCCGAGACCATCACTACCACAATCCGAGTGAGTGTAACAGCACGGTGCTGGCTAACTTCGTGCCCATGGTGTGGGGGCGTTGGTGGAACGACGATCTGGGGTTTCCTGAGGACACTGAGTACCTTCTGGGCTTCAACGAGCCCAACTTCTACGCTCAGGTCTGACAAGCAAAATGTGAAGGAGAAAGATGAGATGAGATGAGATGAGATGGGATGGGATGAGATGTGATGTGATGGGATGAGACGGGACGGGATGGGACGGGACGAGACGAGACGAGACGGGACGAGACGAGACGAGACAAAAAAAGATGAGATTTATACGTATATATGTAGTAGTAGTGGTAGTGGTAGTAGTAGTTTTGGGACTGGCGTTATCGCCTAGGCTTCGCGGCCCATAAGTTGACCTACATTGTTTGGTTGCATACAATTGAATTTTGATTTCTTCACTCGTCAAAATCGACGAATCTTTCTAGTAATTGTTAGTATTTGGTGCAATTTGAAACGTTTCTGTTAAAGGATTCCAGAAGGGTGCCACCCTGTTACCGAACGTGTTTTTTGCTTGTGTTAGTATTACAGTGTTCTACAAAGATTTTTTCTTTTTGAGTTTCTTCTGCACCCAAACTAAGGAAGTGAAAATGTATTCGTGATTTGTTTGTCAGGCTAACATGTGTCCCCTGGAGGCAGCCAACCTGTGGCGTCAACTGGAGCAACAGGCGGGCAACCGGACGCTGGTCAGTCCAGCCATTGGCCCCTGTGGTGGACATGTATGCATGTCCAATGGGGTCGACTGGATGCACCAGTTTATGCAGGTCTTGCCTTTGTTCTTGGACAGAATCAAACAAAGCAAGAAAGCAATGTTATAACAATAATTACACTTTATTGTCCATTAAAATAAATACAATAAAATGGAAAATTGTCTTCGACGCGTTATTGGAACGTTTAATGTATGACCAAACAAAACGTTACATTTACCCCTATTTGAATGTAAAGGTTTGTTTTGTCATAAATTGAACGTCCCAATAAAATACCTTTTTTATTTTATTTATTTATATAGGAGATTTATATAGCGCTTGACGTTCTCTAAGCGCTTTACATATTAATTTCTGCCGTGTGAGATGGAATTTTTTTACACAATAGATCACGCATTCACATCGGCCAGTAAATCTCAAGCCATTACGGCGAATATTTACTTTTCACGGCCTATTATTCCAAGTCACACGGGTATTTGGTGGACATTTTTTATCTATGCCTATACAATTTTGCCAGGAAAGACCCTTTTGTCAATCGCGGGATCTTTAACGTGCACACCCCAATGTAGTGTACACGAAGGGACCTCGGTTTTTCGTCTCATCCGAAAGACTAGCACTTGAACCCACCACCTGGGCTAGGAAAGGGGGAAGAAAATTGCTTACGCCCCGACCCAGGGTCGAACTCGCAACCTCTCGCTTCCGAGGCAAGTGCACTTACCACTCGGCCACCCAGTTTATGATTCTAAATTTTGGAACGTTGGTTGTCTATTTGTTTTTTGATTTTTGTCCTCGGGCAATTTACAGTGTTATTGTATGCACTGAGGCGTTCAGTCAAGAACAATTGTATTTGTTAGTACATGTATTCAGATGTTAAAAATGCTGTTGTGTTTCGTCTGTCGTTATGATAAGAACATGCCTTTAGACGACGTGGACCTACCACTTTATAGATCTGAGTTCGCAAAGTCAAGCCATAACTCGATGATAGATTTGTCTATCGTTTTGTTATATATATATATATATATACCAATACTGTACTTTCTCATGCTTGAGATAATAACGTTTTTGATTTGGTTTGACTGATACGGTTACGCTTAATCCTGCGCAAGAATATACAGATGAAGATTGTGTTATCAATTGCAGCAGAATTATACAATTACAGGCCAGTAATTCAGTATAACCATTAAAATAAACAAAACAAAAACAGAAAATGGTTTCCAGGGGAAACAATAACCTTGCTACAATCCAAAGGTCAATATAAAGCGGTTGTTTTCCTTGTCAGAGTATAGACTTTTCAAAGTACGTACCTGATACGTACTAAGGCAGTCAAGGGGCTCCAAGCGACATGTTAGACGTGTCGAAGACAATTTTCCATTTTAATGTATTCATTTTAATAGACAATAAAGTGTTGTTATTGTTATTGGTATTGTTATTGTTATGTTTCATTTGCAGGCGTGCAATGGCTGCAGGATAGACTACCTGGCGGCTCATGGCTACTGGTGCGATCACTGGAACACCATGGGCTACCTCTGGGATCTCTGGAACAGATTTCACAAACCGTAAGTCTTTCTGATTTCTGGAACAGATTTCACAAACCGTAAGTCTTGCTGATCTCTGGAACAGATTTTACAAACCGCAAAACTTGCTGATCTCTGGAACAGATTTTACCAACTGAAAGTGTCTTCGTATATTTCGCTTTTGTCATTACAGAATCTGGTTTACCGAACTGAAAGTGTCTTTGTATATTTTTTGCTTTTGTCATTACAGAATCTGGTTTAACGAATTGAAAGTTTCTTTGCATATTTTTCGCTTTTGTCATACAGAATCTGGTGTAACGAATTTGACTTGTCTTTGTACAGTTTTCGCTGTTGTCATTACAGAATCTGGTTTACCGAATTCGCTTGCCCTCAGACGCAGTCAGTGGCTGATCAGCTGAACTACATGAAAGCAGTACTTCCAAAACTGGAGGAGACGAGCTATGTGTACAGGTACTCGTGGTTTGCTACCCGCGTCGGTGACGACGGCTGGGTGACCGGGGCGGTCAATCTCTTGGAACTAGACTCCAGCAACCTCACGGAGCTCGGCCAATACTACATGAATTTCTAGTTCACGGATCTCGGCCAATACTACATGAATTTCTTGTTCACGGAGCTCGGCCAATACTACATGAATAATAGTTCACGGAGCTCGGTCAATACTACATGAATTTCTAGTTTAAGGAACTCGGCCAATACTACATGAATTTTTCTAGTACACGAAACTCGGCCAATACTACTGTAAACGGCCTTGTATAACCCCCCCCCCCCCCCCCCCCATGCACCAATTTTGCCCAAATGTTGGGGGTGGGCGTTAACTAGGTACTATACCCTTTGCAGGAGCGGGTCCTTTGCCAAAACGATATTTTGGTCAATTGGCATGGAAGTGCTCAAAACTGAGATGCGATATAGCACAAAACGTTCCCCTCTCTTTCTCTCTCTCTCTCTCTCTCTCTCTCTCTCTCTCTCTCTCTCTCTCTCTCTCTCTCTCTCTCTCTCTCTCTCTCTCTCTCTCTCTCTCTCTCTCTCTCTCTCTCTCTCTCTCTCTCTCTCTCTCTCTCTCTTTCTCTCTCTCTCTCAAGTTCGACCAGCAGGACTTTGGAGGGGATGGGATATAGATCAATGTATGTGAAATAAACGAAGCTGCATGTGTGTTAGTGTCACACCAAGAGTTTCTAAACGATGTTGTTGTTCTTCTTCTTCTTTTTGTGTTTTTTGTTTGTTTGTTTGTTTGTTTGTTTCTTATTGATTTTCTTCTTCTTCTTCTTCTTCTTCTTCTTCTTCTTCTTCTTCTTCTTCTTCTTCTTCTTCTTCTTTTTCAAGCCAGTGACGAAATAATGAAGCAATGGAGATTCAGCATACTTGTTATCACTCACCAAGATTGCGGCAATCGCATGTCTGCTTTTAGTCTAGGTCGACACCACATACATTTTCAGTTCATATGTGTTTGTCGGTGACACAGAATCAATTTTTCTATCTTGATGCATGTCTACGACTACACGAAAAACAAGTTCCAAACGGTTTTTGTTCTCCTTTTTTTCCAAGTCTGTTACGTAAAATATGAAATAAAGACAAGAGTTTGAAGCAATGTATTTTCAGTGCAATGATTGTGTGAATCTGTGTGTGTGCTGTCTTTCTGTCCGTTTGTCTGACACTGAGTTGCTCTCTCTCAGTCAGCCCTGTGACGGGTTCTTAGAGGCTTCTATACATACATATAAATAAAAGAGAGTGTCTGTCTGTCTGTCTGTGTGTGTGTGTGTGTCTGTCTGTCTGTGATCGCCATACCTCAGAGATGGCAAAAGATAAGCACAAGATATTTTGCATGCACACTGCCCTGGACCCACAAATGTGCACCTGGGTTTTAGTTTCTCCAGACATTGTTTCCTTCCTCGGATAATTACCCTCCCCATCTATCAATACTGTCTATATAGTGCAAGGGAGGTAAGTCATGCTTTGTCACCCACGGAAGGGAGGTAACTCTCATCAAACCAGTATACCGTGTCATTCTCAAGGGTTACCCCCCGCCCGCTATCATCCCGCCGCCCCCCCCCCCCCCCACACACACACACACACACACTAACCCTGCCCCCTGCTCCCCCTCCCTGCCTTCCAGATCATCGCGAATAATGTTTACGAAACGATCGCCTCAGTGGAAGATCACGAGAATTTACAGATTTCTCTCCCCTGTTCAAAAAGGTATGACGCGCTCACTCATGAGGTATGCGTGCTTTGATCAGACGGTAACTACAGTGGGTGTGAGAAGGGGTAAACAAATCACGAAGAACACGTTGAACCAAATAGAAACTTGCCTTGCCTATACATCCAAATGTATGAGCTCACACTGTCATTTTTCTTATCCACATTGGAATAAGATTCGAGAGGTTTCTGAGAGAGGGGAGAGCAGAAACACCCGGGCGAAGCCGGGCCTGACTGCTAGTATAAGTAAAAACGAAAGTACAAGGGACTGAAATTCCTGGCTCCCTAAAAACAGATGGGACTAACTAACGATATCAGTACACACACAAAACTATAATTGCCGCGACAGACCACATAGTTGTGTATCACACAATCACTGTTATAAATTATGATGACATGAAGTTGAAACTGGAGGGGATGTAGCTCAGTCGGTCGGGTAGCGTGCTGGATTTGTATCCAGTTGGCCGCTGTCAGCGTGAGTTCGTCCCCACGTTCGGCGAGAGATTTATTTCTCAGAGTCAACTTTTTGTTCAGACTCTCCTCGGTGTCCGAACACCCCAGTGTGTACACACAAGCACAAGACCAAGTACGCACGAAAAAGATCCTGTAATCCATGTGAGAGTTCGGTGGGTTATGGAAACACGAAAATACCCAGCATGCCTACTCAACGAAAGCGGAGTGAGCTGACCATGCTCTCAGAGCATAGTGTGGGGAACCCAAATGGGTAAACGAGCTCACACGTAACCAGAAAAAATTCTGGAACGCTGAAGAAGAAGAAGAAGAAGAAGAAGAAGGAGAAGAAGAAACTGTACAGTTACGTGCGCTTACACAAACTGAGAAGCTTAGTCTCTCTCTCTCTCTCCCCCTCTCTCTCTCTCTCTCTCTCTCTCTCTCTCTCTCTCTCTCTCTCTCTCTCTCTCTCTCTCTCTCTCTCAAATTATATGGCCTCGAGATTGACTCAATTAACCTTATTTGTTCTTTTCTCAGTGACAGGCAACAAAGTGTGCATGCGAACGCCTCGGCATCAAGTATGCAGGCTGTACGGTATGGCGTACCACAAGGGTCAGTTTTAGGCCCTCTACTTTTCTCCATATACATAAATGACCTGCCCCTTCAATTCATATTAAAAACTTGTGTGAACTTTTTGCAGATGATACTACCATACATTCCAGTGACATCAATTTAAATCGTTTATCTGAATCACTGCAAGAAAGTTTAAACCAGCTGAGTGCATGGACTGAGCTAAATCATATGTCCCTGCATGAACCCAAAAAAAACCTAAATGCATGATAATAACAACTAGACAAAAACGACAGAACATAATCTTCACGTTTCCCGATTTAATTGTCAATGATGAAATTATTTCAACAGTCAACCATCATAAAGTGTTGGGAGTGACCATCGATAACAATCTGTCATGGATGTAAAAAAGCAGACCACTGCTTAATCTACTACCCTCGTTAAATAAAGAATTGTCATTGTCATTGTCATTGTCATTGTCTCTCTGCCCAACGTAGAGAGCGAGCAATTTCCAAAGAATTTATTTTTGCGTGGCCAGCCACTGAAGCGCGTTTTGGCGCTAGACCTAACTTTTAATATCTAAATAATAAATTGACAGCTTGTTACACAAACATTCTTAAATCATTAAAGAATTCTTTTTTCATCAAGACAAGATCAGTACAACTCGAAGTTTTCAAAGTTTAAAAAAGATAGCCCGGAAATGTGTCCGGCAAAACGTGGTTCTCGTAGCAGACGAATGTTCTGCATGTCGCCAGTGTCTTTGACGCGTTTTAGATTCAGAGGTACACAATAACGTGCTATTGCAGATACAGCGAGTCGCATTAAAATCACAAACTGACTACTAAATTGTGAAAAAAAAGGGAAAGTGGATCACAGGGGTTCACGATGGCTCAGGGGTTAGATAAACCACGAAAACAGGTGTGTGGTTTACGCGAGCGAAATAGCCATTCAAACGAACTGTGTCATTTAATGCTATTAAATGCTATTGCAAGTGTGTTCGATAAGGTTAGAACTGCTTTTTTCATGAGAAGATTTAAATCGTTCTGTAAACCATTTCAGACGGACTGGGGCTTTAATATATACTCTTCAAAAAAAGTTAAGGACTACTTTTTCAAACGCATGCCATACAGAAATGACAAAGTTGAATAATTTAGTTTTTTCTTTATTGTTTTATTGAATAACTGATGAATGTCTTCAAAAAATTTCATTTCAAACATGACAGCGAAAACAACGCTAGACCTTGTTACTCTGATCTAGACAACACTTCAATTTCAAATTCACAACAGCAGTACTTCTTACAACGAAGAACTACAAAGTCTTATCCCAACAACGATCACTAGTTAAGCTACCCACTAATCGGTAGTGAGATGTACTATGACGTAAGATAATCTCTCCCCGGACAATCCCACAACCCCCATCAAACGATCTCTTTCTGAAATAGCGCCATCTGCAAAGTTAAGTGCTCTCTGCGACGCCTCCAAACCGTGATGCGTCCATCAGCAAGATCCTAGAAGATGCGGGACCCATCTGTAAACAAGAACTGAGCCCTACGATGACGTCACCATCTTAAATGTTGAGTGCGACAGGCTTGGTCGCCAGCTCGTTGGTTGGCAGTCAATATTGTTTTACAGATTAAGCGTCGGTGTTGGTGGCAGCTAATGGTCGATGCCTGCACTGCCTTTTCAGTAACCTTTCTTTGCTGCATGTCCTTCATTTGAATGTAACGATCCTTCATTGTTGTGGTGACTGTAGGCCGACCATAACATTGTCGTAAATGCACTCTTCCAATTGGTTGAAGCCATTCCTTCAGACTGATGATGTTGATGAGACGAAAAACCGAGGTCCCTTCGTGTACACTACATTGGGGTGTGCACGTTAAAGATCCCACGATTGACAAAAGGGTCTTTCCTGGCAAAATTGTATTGGCATAGATAAAAATGTCCACCAAAATACCCGTGTGACTTGGAATAATAGGCCGTGAAAAGTAGGATATGCGCCGAAATGGCTGCGATCTGCTGGCCGATGTGAATGCGTGATGTATTGTGTAAACAAATTCCATCTCACACGGCATAAATAAATCCCTGCGCCTTGAATATGTGCGCGATATAAATTGCATAAAATAAAAATCAAACAAAAATAAAATAAAAATAAATCCCTGCGCTTAGAACTGTACCCACGGAATACGCTCGATATACGTTCTTTCTCCTTTTCCGCTCCCACTCTCTGGAATCAACTTCCCCACCCCATCCGTCACTGTAAAACCTCTTCCACTTTCAAAAAGTCCCTTAAAACCCACCTTTTCAAGTCTGCTTACAATACCTGAAGCACACGCCTGCCTCGTGATATGTTTTTATCTGCCAGCATTCCAATACACTCACCAGTTAAATATTGTTATTGGGTAGTCTCACATTATTAACACTATATAGATGTAGCGCAGTGGTTAGCGCATCGGACTGTGGGCCGGGAGGTCGTGGGTTCGAATCCCATCAGGGTCATGTGGGTTTTTCGGGCTACGGTCGGCTCCTACCCAGAGTGGAAGTGCTATGGTTCCTATGGGAAGGCTGGAATCACACAGCCGAGTGTCATTCACTTAACGAATGCGACTTTGAGGGTGCTCAGGTTCTGTTTACCTGACCAACACCGCAGGTGCTGCAGTTCTCGGGCCTGGTTGACACCAGGATATATTATGACAGTAAGCGTAGAGTGCTGCCCTGTCACGTAGTCTCAAACCAAAATTGGAAATCCATAGCATCATCATTATAATCATCCTCATCTCATTAATCATCCAAAAATTATAAATTGTCCTTGCTCTTGTGGCCCTTCATGCCCGGAGCTCTCATGGTGACCTTGGTCTCAGTGTTCCTGTTCCATCCTTCCCTGAAAAGTACTTCTGCTGTCAGTCTTCAACGTGTGACGTTCTGGGGGGTCGACGGAGGGACGTGGTGGCTGTCTGCTCTCTGGAGGGGACCCTCACTCAGTCTGGCTCCGCGACTTAGCAGTCAATGTCGTTAGTAGGGGGCATAGTAGGTAGTGGGCTGCGTCCGTTAGCTCGGGACAGACCCACTACTGAACACCGTCGAAGTGACTCAGCAGAAGTGCAGTGTCATCTTCCGAGGGTAGCCTACCGCAACGACCCGACATCC
>NC_090256.1:41647432-41649932 GCF_037325665.1 Littorina saxatilis
ATTGGGCTTAATTTAAAGCGATCAATAGCAGGGAGACGGGTGGGACATATTTTTGGGTTTTGTGATTTATTTGTTTTAATACTTCGAAACAAAACTAGGAGATGCTCTTCTGTTAACAATTTTATTCATCGTGATTTCTTTATCGCATGGTTGTTTTTTCATTAGCAGAATGAGCAGTATTACTTCGTGGTCGTCATGAGAGAGAGAGAGAGAGAGAGAGAGAGAGAGAGAGAGAGAGAGAGAGAGAGAGAGAGAGAGAGAGAGAGAGAGACAGAGACAGAGACAGAGACAGACAGACAGACAGACAGACAGAGACAGACAGAGACAGGGAGACAGAGAGAGAATACGAATACTAACGTTTAATTGCTTATAGGCCGTCGGCCCCTTGCAATGAGGAAGTTACAGAATTCGCGCGCGACAAAAGTACGGTACAAAAAAGGTTGGAAACCAACCGCTTCAATTATTTTCCACTTGGTCACATCCAAGTCGAAAGTGTCTTTAATCTGATACCAATGGCAATGTGTTCGAGCGCGGTGCGGGATAACGACGCTGGATCCACAGTCTTTCTCCAGTCTCGAGGAATGTTCGTATGATACGCACATAGTCATGTAAATCCGTGGTTAGTTGCTCAGTTTCTTCTTTGAAGCGGAGCCAGTTCACCTGCTGCCCTCTCCGTAGAGAGAGAGAGAGAGAGAGAGAGAGAGAGAGAGAGAGAGAGAGAGAGAGACAGACAGACAGACAGACAGGCAGACAGACAGACAGACAGACAGATAGAACAAGTGTCAAATCTAGTGCTATATATATATATATATATATTTGTAGTTTCGAGAATATCTAAAATATATAAAATATCAGAAGATATATAATCTTTCTCTCTCATACACACACACACACACACACACACACACACACACACACACACACACACACACACACACACACACACACATACACACACACGCACGCACGCACTATACACACACATATACTCACATCATAAAAACACACACCCAGACACACACACACACACACACACACACCCCAAAACACACACACACACACACACACACACACACACACACACACACACACACACACACACACACACACACACACTTTAAACCCAACGTCGTGAAAACCTTCCTGTTTAATACTAACGTGAACACTAATCATCCGGGGGGAAAAATGTACACATGATGTGCATGTATATGATGTATACAACTTCCAAAAATGGCGAGTAAGTGAAACGCGTGGTGTTGAATGTGATCCGAAAGTGCCTCACCCTCCAACAAACGGGCATACTACTTGACCCCAGAAATTCAGTGCTTTCACATTCACACAGGTTACACACAATCTCAGCTTGAATGAATGAATGAATGAATGAATGAATGGTTACTCTGTGAGGTTTTGCGCGCGTAACTTCACTTGGGGACATCCAGTTTTCGGTTTGGATTTGGTCAGTTCTATTTGGCAGAAGATTTTTCCCTCCAGGGTGCAGTTTTGGGTTGCATTTGGTCATTTCTTTTTGTAGTTAGATTCTTTCTCCAACGCCCCCCCCCCCCCCCCCCCCCCCGCCCAACCTGGGGTACAGACATATTTTGGTTGCATTTGGTCATTTGTTTTGGCGACAGATACACCCACCCACCCCCACCCCCACCCACCACCACCACCACCACCACCACCACCATTTGGGGGACAGACAGTTTTGGGTTGCTTTTGGTCATTTCTGTTTGAAGCAAATTTCGATTTGTACTGGGGGGGAAAGGCATGTTTGGGTTCCATTTGGTTAGTTCTATTTAGCAGCAGATTTGTTTTCTCGGACAGACAGTTATCTTGTGCATGTGGTCAGAATTTGATTTGTCCTGAGAACACACATTTTTTGGTTCCATTTGGTCAGTTTTCTTTTGAAGCAGATTTTCAGATTTTATATGGGTTTCTAGGGGACAGACATTTTTTTTTATGCATGTGCTCTGTTATATTTAGCGGATTTGTTAGAAAAAAAATTGGGGGGGGGGGGGAGGGGTTGCATTTGGTCAGTTGTTTTTAGAAGCAGTTGGGTTTTTTTGTACTAGGTGACAGACTGTTTTCGGTTGCATTTGGTCAGTTTTGTTTAGAAGCAGATTTGCTTTAACTGGGGGACAAACCTTTTTTCGGTTGCATTTGATCAGTTCTACACAAAAAAGCAGTATCCCTCAACTTCAGGTGAAATCCACAACCATAAAATTTCCTCCGGAGCAAGTACAGTTTAATTTGTTTTCATTAAAAGGTTTTCATGTGAGAAATCCCTTTCAGCAATCACATGAACTGAAAGTAGCGAGACAGACCGACCTTTGTGCAGACTTGTAATCCTACATGCAACCTTCCCGCGGCTGAGTGCGTGCGGTACGTGCCTATTGTATTCTCCTAAACGAATTAAACCTATGTTTATGTTTTGAGAAAAGAAGTACTCAAAACGTTGCAGTAAACAAGAAACAAAAAGGGAAAAGAGAAAATGGTCGTG
>NC_090256.1:41654932-41669932 GCF_037325665.1 Littorina saxatilis
TTTCACTGCCTTTGCCATGAGCGGTGGACTGACGATGCTACGAGTATACGGTCTTGCTGAAAAATGGCATTGCGTTCAGTTTCATTCTGTGAGTTCGACAGCTACTTGACTAAATATTGTATTTTCGCCTTACGCGACTTGTTGTTTTACATGTAACGTATCACTTGTAGGTGTAAGTTGTAGGTGTGTGTTTGGATTGCACACCGGATATCCATTCTTTGATCCCTGTTGCGTCCGAGGCCGACTAAAACCCATAGTTAGACGGTTTGCTGAGACTACAAAACAGTGCAAGCTTGTGTGGGTACAATCGTAACAAAATCAATAAACAAAAGAAATTTTGACTAAAATGGATCGATACATAAATATTATTTGTATTTTATATTTGTGTATATAATATAGCCTACGTAGTTTGACCACTTGCGGGGCTTCGGAAAACAATGACTGTCTCGATCTGTGTAATAAATGAATAAACAAAAAGAAGTCGATACGTAAATATTATTTGCATTTTTGGCCATTGGCGCGGCATCGGTGAACAATGAATGTCTCGATCTGTGTAAAATGTCATATTTTGGTCAGAAATACAAATAACGTATATATATATATCATCTGTGTCAAAGACATACATATCACAACGCCAACACGGAGCGCTCAGACGTCATATTTATGATAGCAGCTAGGCTATCTTTGTGCTCACAATAGGCCAACTACTAAGCTTTGTGGGAAAAATGCCAGGCTATCGTTTACCAGGAAGCGGAAGCAGATGAGGGTCACGTCGTGAATGAAATGCGCGTCAATACAAATGCAATCTTTTTGCGGCTCTCTTGAGGCCAGGGCGGCGCGTGTGCGTGTTGAGCCAGTCGTGTGTAAAACCACTAATACAGAACTCAAAGGCACGCTTCTTTCTTTCTTTCTTTCTTTATTTGGTGTTTAACGTCGTTTTCAACCACGAAGGTTATATCGCGACGAGGGAAAGGGGGGAGATGGGATAGGGGAAAGGGGGGGGGGAGATGGGATAGAGCCACTTGTTAAGTGTTTCTTGTTCACAAAAGCACTAATCAAAAATTGCTCGAGGGGCTTGCAACGTAGTACAATATATGACCTTACTGGGAGAATGCAAGTTTCCAGTACAAAGGACTAAACATTTCTTACATACTGCTTGACTAAAATCTTTACAAACATTGACTATATTATAATAATAATAATAAGAAGAAGAACATTTATATAGCGCTAAATCAAAAACTTTCGTTAAAAAGGCTTGCTCTAAGCGCTTGACATCTAAACTAAAACGTCATTCACACTCTTTGCAATTATGTACAAGAACTTCATGTCACACTCTTTCATTCAGTATAGCACCATTCACACAGTTGTTATTCTGTACAAGACAATAAGTTAGTCTAACATTTAAAATTTTCATAAGATGAAAACAAGAGAAAACCAGACTGATTAAAACAACTGCTTAGTACTAACAAAGCATGAATCTTAATGATAACGTAATACATGTTTAACTGTTAAGACCATAAAAAACCTATATGCTAAAATAACTTCGAACTTTTAAGAACTTCTTATAAGATACACAGCACATCTAGATAAACACCAGAATGATAAAACAAAAGACAACTCGTTAAAACTATTAAATGCATCAATGTCTAAAACACGAAAGACTCAAATATAAGATACACAATTCTCTAGAATTGTTTATTAAAACTGAAACCGACCTGCTCAAAGTAAACCATACCCACCCCCTCCCTACCCACCCCCAACCCTCCTATTCTATACAAGAACCACTTAAACAAGGGTAAAAGGAGAAACAGAATCCGTTAGTCGCCTCATACGACATGCGGGGTGCAGAGAAATAAGGATGTGGAAAAGAAGACTTTTGGTAAGTGAAATAAAGGTGATGGATCCAGTCAGGTAGAAATAAGACAACAAGAAAAGAATTGGAAAACTGCAGGGAATAGTAGGGAGAGTTTTCTTGGAAGGAAATATAGGTGAAAGGACTGGTAAGGCAGAAATAAGACAAAAGAAGAGAAGAAACAGAACCGTTAGTCGCCTCTTATCCCCGAACGTTTTTTTCATTTTTTTGATAAATGTCTTTGATGACGTCATATCCGGCTTTTCGTGAAAGTTGAGGCGGCACTGTCACGCCCTCATTTTTCAACCAAATTGGTTCAAATTTTGGTCAAGTAATCTTCGACGAAGCCCGGACTTCGGTATTGCATTTCAGCGTGGTGGCTTAAAAATTAATTTATGACTTTGGTCATTAAAAATCGGAAAATTGTAAAAAAAAATAAAAATTTATAAAACGATCCAAATTTACGTTTATCTTATTCTCCATCATTTGCTGATTCCAAAAACATATAAATATGTTGTATTCGGATTAAAAACAAGCTCTGAAAATTAAATATATAAAAATTATTATCAAAATTAAATTGTCCAAATCAATTTAAAAACACTTTCATCTTATTCCTTGTCGGTTCCTGATTCCAAAAACATATAGATATGATATGTTTGGATTAAAAACACGCTCAGAAAGTTAAAACAAAGAGAGGTACAGAAAAGCGTGCTATCCTTCTTAGCGCAACTACTACCCCGCTCTTCTTGTCAATTTCACTGCCTTTGCCATGAGCGGTGGCCTGACGATGCTACGAGTAAAATGGCATTGCGTTTCATTCTGTGAGTTCGACAGCTACTTGACTAAATATTGTATTTTCGCCTTACGCGACTTGTTGTTTTTCTGTTCTCTTTTGTGTGTGTGTGTGTGGTTGTTTTCTTCCATACATTCGTAACGAACTATGCTGCCCTCTCCATGAAAATGTACATTTATCTGAACTTACTTATTGCATGTCTCAGCATCGATGTTCTCGTCCCACGCGCTTCATTCATAGTCTCACCTTATTTTTTTTCTTTATTTTTTTCTTTTATTTTTTTATTTGATTAAATTTTTTTTTCTCTGTAAATCCTCCTGTTTTGATTAAGTTCCCCATACCCCCTCCTACATTTTGTTCTTCTGGTTAATAATTGTGTTGTCCACCATCATGAAAACTTGTGTAACTTAGCATTGTTATGGTCACGTCAAATAAGCATCTGCTTGAGTTCGTGTCCTAGCTGCATTTTTGTCAATTGTTTCATGTCATGTATTTTGAATACAATTGTGTTTAAACCAACCCCGTATGAGCCTCAGTGACGCATAACGCTGACCTCCTAAGTCAGCCAGGTCCGCCGCGTGAGCCCGTTTTCACACCAATTCTGTTATATTGCATTCCTCTGAGCGTGAAAGTTAAATCTTTAAAAAAAAAATACAAACACGAGAGTTCAAATGAATATATTAGACTTTGAGGTATAGCGTGGGGCTCTTTTGGGGTATAAATGTGATGGTTTTTCTTTCAATTTCGGTCATTTTCACGTGTACAGGGCTTAAACCACAACCGATAGAAACTTGGACTTTTAACACAAAAAAGTACTACTCGCCCATAACAACTTTTGTTCTTAAACACATACCAAAATATCCATTATTTATTTTTGAATAATTCAAAACGTCCTATTTTGGTCCCTCGAACAGACTATACCTGTGAAAACAGTTTTCCTCACCGTCTCAGATGTGGTCAGGCTTTGACATGAGATAAGACCATCCCTCCACTTGGTCACATACCAAAAATGAACAGCCTGGGTGCTCTCTTCGCACGTTGGTATTTGTTAAAAGAATTGATTTTGTGAAAGGCAGTAGAGCATGTAGTATCTTTTTATAAATAAATTCATTAAAAAATTCCAACTCATCACAGCAAACAGTCAGGGTGTTGATTTTTGGTATGTGACCAAGTGGAGGAATGGTCTTATCCCATGTAAAATCCTTTAACTTCGCAAAGAAATCGCGACGGTGGGACATACGGCGGGTAGTGTGCAGGATGGGGAGGAGGGCGGGGTGAGGGTGGGGGTGGGGGTAGGAGTCGACGGTGGGTGGGTGGATGTTTGGGGGTGGGGGTGGGGGTGGGGTCTCGGGTCCATTACAGGATTTTAAAGTTTGACTGGGTAAATAGTTCCTCGTGTACTACATTTATGTAATCTTCTTTTTAAATTACTCAGCTGAGACTAATATTCGTCCGAATCGGATGTAGGGGGTGGACCGGACAGGTTTTTCCCTTTTGGAGCATTTCTTTTTTTGTACTGTGCGGCCCACGAAAGTAAAAAACGAATCTCCACTGACCGACGTGTACGGGTCGTATATAGTCAGCTTGGAAAATACACAGTTCCGATTGGAAAACATATAAAAACGGACTGCATCTCAAGAATGAGCACCAATTCATCCCAACCAGCAAAGCTGTGCACATCTTCACGGTTCTTTATTCACGATTTGTTGCACAGTGTTGAACAAGGTCTACCTCAGTCGAACAAACAATTATGAATCTTTTCCAACACTTTACAGGTATGGTATAATCTGCAGTGATCGCGCTTTATTGCCTCTGCTATGCAGGCGACTTCAAAATATGTACAGGAGGTGCATGGGTGACGTTTCTTTTTTCAGCTCCCGACAGTCATTTAACGACTCAAATGTAAGAAAAAAGAAATTTCAGTAAAATTAAAGTGAACTGATTGCAACTAAACTCAACTGAATTCAACTAAACTAATCTGAATTCAACTAAACTAAACTGTTTTCAACTAAACTAAACTGATTTCAACTAAGCTAACCCGATTTCAACTAAACTAAACAAACGCCGAAACAAAAAGGTGTCTTTTCCCGAAGCAATCATTTCAAAACCTTTGCCGCTCTTTTCATTTGCATACACAAGAGCGTATTACCTAATAATATGTTTCCTTATACCCGTTACAAAAGCCGAAACTGTGCCACTCTACTTTTACTTCCAAGAACCGCTGCTATAGCCTTTCTTCCCGGAATCCTTTTTAAGCCTTTTTAGTTCACGTTGGTCTGACTGGCGAGCTCTCCCTTCACAGGCGCCAGAATCAGAGTATTACTTTCGAGTGTCAACTCGGGAAAAAACAAAACGCGTTTTTGTCGATCTGCTCAGCTGTTTCTTGTGTGAGGGCTCAGAGTCCACATTATATCATTCGTTTCGTGAATGAGGTCTTGACTGAGTCAGAAAGAGTTGCGATGACTGTTTATTCAACGTCCACTTTCGGTCAAAGGGCGCTCTTTATTATTCATATAATCTACTTTGGTCAATTAATACATTTTTGGTGTCAAGAGATGGACGGAGAGAGAGAGAGAGAGAGAGAGAGAGAGAGAGAGAGAGAGAGAGAGAGAGAGAAGGGTGGGGGGTTGGTTGTCACGGTGGTCGTTGTTATTTCGTGTCCGCAACAGCCGCGTAGCGTGTGTGTTTTTTCAGGCGACTTGACACATGTTTGTCATCGTTTTTGATTGAAATGACAGAGAGGAATTTTCCACATGCTTAAATTTAGGCCGGCACTTTCATTTTCATGAATGGGCTATCATTATCAATGCTAAATGTGTACAAACCGTGCAGTTACGTCTCTCTTCAGTCATGCAACTATTGTTTCTTTCTTTCAGTTTTTCTCGTCGTTTCGTGCGCGCTGACGCTTCTCACCGCAGAAGCAGTAAATGCTCGAAAGGGAAAAAGGAAAGGAAAGAACGGAAAAAGCAAGGGCGACAGGAAAAAACACAGAAGACCGCAGGTGAAGAGATTTCTCGTATGCCCCCTGAATCAGACATGCGACGATGCCAACGGCTGCGGAAAAACAACAGACGACACAAACAGAGCCAACCTGATCGGCCTGAACGCAGCTCCCGAGTTGCAAGCAACTATTTACAATCTCGAAGAGTTGAACATTTCGCTCAAAGAGCTCGTCGATGAAAAGGTAAGCTGGGTCTAACTTTACTTGTAATGTTATTGTTTTGATTTTATTATTTTATTTTCATATGCTAAAATGTATAGGTGCGATAGTGTTGAAATAGTGTATTTGTATTCGTATATAGTGGTTTATTAGGTATTTACTCTGTGGCACGCGCTATACAAGCTTTCATGATCGTTTGTTAATCTCTCTCTTTTTTTTTTTATCATTCACCCCCTTCTGCCTCGTTGCTTTCAGTAGACTTTTTTCGATCACCTGAATTGTGTTTTTTTGTCTTTCGATTGCCAGTGTGCAAACTTGAAAGAGAACCGAAAGTTGAATTAGAGGGGGAAAAGTAACCATTCGCGTTGTAATCGCCGCAGTTGAACATTCGTCGTTGTTTGAAACACTCTTAACATCATGGCAAGCCTAGACTATGACAGCTCAGCGAAAAGTTTATTTCAATGCAAAAAGCTGAGAGAGAGAGAGAGAGAGAGAGAGAGAGAGAGAGAGAGAGAGAGAGAGAGAGACAGAGACAGAGAGAGACAGAGAAAGAGAGAGAGAGAGAGAGAGAGAGAGAGAGAGAGACAGAGAGAGAGAGACTAAGTTTCTTTGTGTAAGCGCACGTAACTGTACAGTTTCAACTTCATGTCATCATAATTTATAACAGTGATTGTGTGATACACAACTATGTGGTCTGTCGCGGCAATTATATCTTTTCGTAGTGATATCTTCAGTTAGTCCCATCTGTTTTTAGGGAGCCAGGAATTTCAGTCCCTTGTACTTTCGTTTTTCCTTATAAGCCTTTAAGAACCCGTCACTGAGCTGAATGAGATAATTAGTCCCACACATGTAGAGAGAGAGAGAGCTAGAGGGACAGAGTGAGAGAGGGAGAGAGAGAGAGAGAGAGCTAGAGGGACAGAGTGAGAGAGGGAGAGAGAGAGGAGGAGGAGATAAAGAGGGGGTTGAGAGAGGGTGAGAGAGAGAGAGGGGGTTGAGAGAGAAGGAGAGAGAGAGGGGAGAGAGAGGGGGGAGGGTTGAGAGAGAGAGAGAGACTGAGAGAGAGAGAGAGAGAGAGAGAGAGGGGGGGGGGGTGAGAGGGTTGAAACCCAAAAATATTCAAGAGGGTTACGGTATTCAAGTGTAGACTTCAGGTCCAAGATCGAGTCATTTCGGCTAACTCTGTGTGTTCGAATGTCATAGTATAGATAAAAAGAAATGAAGTTACTGCCATGTCACAGCGTATACATTTCTCTTTCTCTGTTGCAGTCCTTTGGCGGTAAAGATGACGTGTATCCTGGATACGGGACTAAGGAACTCAACCCCATGGACAAGACAAAGCTATCCTCCGATAAACAGGTACACAACTACTCTTTCAATTCAATACAATTCAATTCAGCTCAATACAACTGTATTGTCTGAATGTGGAACATACAGAAATGTGTCTCTGGCTCGTATTATATACACAGATATTACAACACGTTCAAATAACGGTCCTAACATTAGAATCAAAAGCTCGAAATATTCGGCTTCGTGCTGGTTTCGGCTTTAAGGACTCGAGTGTTCCATCTTTTGTTTGTATGAGCATGGTTTCATATACCCCTCGGAGTTTTGAAACAAATCTTAGCCTTGCTTTGCCAGGTGTGACATGTTCATGGACATAGTTAAAGGTACAGTCCTCCCTATGTAATCGTTCCTGTTCACCATCACACGAGATAGCAACAGCATCTTAACACTTGAACACAGGCCTAAAGGCAACTGCCTGGTTCTTATCTACGGCTTGTGCAGAGCGGGATTGTCTTGTTTGTTTGGTTGTTGATTCCATTTTATAACTGACACCTGTGTCAATTTACGACATCAAACCAGCAGAAACAATTGCCACTGCACAGAACACAGCCAGGCTGTTGAGTCTAGGTACGTGTCCAAGCGGAATGATGCTGTTATTCCATGTGAAAGCCGAGATATGTGGCGGTGGACATGATCATTTACACAGGGAAGGAGTGTGCGCTTAACGAGTGTATCTATCGTTTGCCTATACATTTTGTCATGTACCCGTCGGAGTTTTGAAGCAATTATTTGCCTTGCCTTAGCTTGGCCGGCCTTTTGATAAACATAGTTAACCAGTGAATCTTCAATCACCATGTTGGTTATCTGCAATTCCACCCTGGTTACAATGTTGTTGCAGTTTGTTCAAACACAGCAGTGCTGGATCTTGGGGGCGGGGGGGGGGGGGGGAGGGGGGGTCTGCCCTTACCCAGTGAAGGTACCCTTTTAAGTGCTAAAATTCAACAGGAGCCCCCCAGACCTGTATCAATGTAAGGTCAGCCCCTGTTCCCTTTATTTTGAAAGCTCCAATACACTAAGTTCAGCCCTGCGAAGTTTTTGTTTTTGTTTTGTGCTTTATGTTTTAATGGATTTCATCAATTTTTTTGTTTTATTTAATAACCGAGTTTTTGTGGTATCCTTTTCAGTTCAAGCTGCTGGGTCAAATGACGTGGTGGCTGACGTGGATGGAGGCGTCGCTGAGGATCCTGCAGGAGATCAGGCTGCGAGTAGAGGCCAAGGGCCTTAACGCCGATGACATCATCCCCACTGCCACAGATGGGACGAACAACAGGAAGTTCACCATCGACTCCACCCTGGAGAACTTGAAAAAGGTGAAGGGGGCGGTGAATGACCTTCACTTCAAGCTCGGACACGACATGGACACGAAGGCCAAGAACAGTCCGTTCCGCTGCCATAAGGTCCGAGTGATGCTGGCGTGCCGCAAGAATCAGGATCCTAACTGCTCGGCGGAGCGCGACAGAGCCTACATCGTGCTCCGTGACGCTCACAAGGCGGCAGACAAGATGCTGAAGGCGCTCCGTGAGTGCAAAGTGGTAGGGAAGGGTGAGGGGTTCGCTCTCGACTGCAAGAGAAACGTCATTTTTTACCAGAAGAAATGCCAGAAAACACTGTGTGGCATGCAGAAGAAGCGTTGTAAATGTATTAGCTGGACATACGAGTAAAGCTGAGAGGCTGTCTGACTTGAATCATTGCAGACAGGGCCTCAGTGAAAGATAGGAGGCACTTGACTGATCGTATACCTAGCGCCGAGTAATATGGTGTGTCTCTGTGTCTGTGTGTGTGTGTGTGTGTGTGTGTGTGTGTGTGTGTGTGTGTGTGTGTGTGTGTGTGTGTGTGTGTGTGTGTGTGCGAGCACGCCGGGCTTTTAGTTTGTCTATGCCTGCGTCTTTGAGATCAGCAGAGAGGTGAGCTGGGTGGATGGATGTTGTAGAAATGTTAAAGCAGCAATTGTGTTCAAAATGTCTCCATGAAACTTGAAGAAAAACAATACATGCTGTTCAAAGAGACGGCAACAGAAGGTGTCCTTTCATGGGAGGGACCTCACTTGGCAGGTGGCACTGTAGTACAAATCAAGGTGTCCTTTCATGGGAGGGACCTCACTTGGCAGGTGGCACTGTAGTACAAATCAAGGTGTCCTTTCATGGGAGGGACCTCACGTGGCAGGTGGCACTGTGGTACAAATCAAGGTGTGCTAGTCATCGCTGTCACGATGTAGTGTCCTCAGTCTCCAACTGGTTTCTGTACCTGATAGTTGTTAGCCAATGATAATGTAGTTCTATTAGATTCCGGTCTTAAATCAGAACTTTCACTGTAACAGAATGTCACGCTTGTTTTCACCCTGAAGGGTGGGTGGGGTCAGGGTGCTGGTGGGGAAAAGGGTAGGAGAGATATTGTTTTTCTTGTACTCTCAGAGCTAGCTTGTTGTTATTGTTATTTCTGTTGTTTCTGTTGTTTCTTTTAGAATCAAGCCTATCTCATTCAGAATGTGTTGACGATTGTTATTTTGGTATGGTGTGCATGTATTGTGCAATTTCAGTTGTATACATTTGTTTGTTGCTGTTGTGAGAGAACTTTAATTTGCTTACATCAGTCTGCCGTTATTTATTTATTTGTGTTGGTGGGACAAATTATTTGTGTTGGTGGGACAAATTATTTGTGTTGGTGGGACGAATTATTTGTGTTGGTGGGACAAATTATTTGTGTTGGTGGGACAAATTATTTGTGTTGGTGGGACAAATTATTTGTGTTGGTGGGACGAATTATTTGTGTTGGTGAGACAAATTATTTGTGTTGGTGGGACAAACGTTGATTGTCTTCTCAGGTCCAAGCTTTATCTCAAATCAAAGATTTTTTTGACTGCTGTTTTCAGTGTCATCTACATCGAGTGTTATACAATTACGTGTTATGTTGTTGTTCCTGTTTTTGCTTTGACAGTATTATGTACAGCACTCTGATATGCATCTCCTTGTTAAGTTTTGATTATTGTTAAAAAAAAATTGTTTTTACTTTCAAATTGGTTGTAAAAGACATGTCTACGGATGTATATGATCTCTTCATTTTCTTCTCATTGTTCTGGGCATAGGGGCGCGAAGCGAAATTGAGTGGGAGCCAGCCGCGGGGTCTGATTGCTTGAAATCACAACGAATCTCAATTTCGACCAATTAGACCCAGCGGCTGGCTCCCACAAAGTTGTGTGGCACCCAGTATCGCTTAGGGGGCCTCAGCCCAGCTATCAACTGCCATAGTTCCGCTAGTTTTGTCTTTGTATGTGCGAGATATGTTGAAATGTTGCAATATTTACACAGTGGAAGGACCGCCTGGTTAACTGAGATTTGTTGGCATGCCAATTTCAATGTACTGTTTACTGTTGACACAGATCCTATGCCAGTACTGGCGTATTGGTTGTGCAGTAAGTACTATGTACTCTTATTTTAACTGATCTCTGTATATTGTGGGGAAGGGGGGTGGGGGGGTGGTTCTGGTAGCTCCGTTAGTAGAGCACTGGACTTGTGATGCTTGGGTTGCAGGTTCGAAACCAAGCCAGGACGGACATTGCTCAGCTTTCTGTGATGAATAAGAAATGGTATCCATGTCTCATCCCTGTGTCACTTCTGTGGCACGTACAAAAACTCGGTCATACTGCTACAAATGCAGGTGACTGAATACACCCAAACACGCACACAGCTGGGTAGCGCGACTCTTGTTGTTGCTGGCTTTCACTAAGAGGAAGCGACCCGAATTTCCTATGAATGGGGCGATAAAGTATGAAATGAAATGAAACAAAATCTTCTTTGAATTGACAGTTGTCAACATAATATGATAACACCCTACCCCCCCCCCCCCCCCCCCCCCCCCCCCCCCCCCCCCCCCCCCCCCCCCCCCCCCCCGCCGTTGTACTACTATCACGTTACAGTCCAATATTCATGCTTAAATCATGTCTTTTAAATGTTTCAGAATGTATATATACGTAAGTGGAAAAATGAACACTATTTTTTACAGTGCTTTTGTGTTTAAAATCTTGTTACCAAAAAAATGATTTTTGTGTGTGGTGATTTGTTCCTTTTTGTCTCACACTTAATAAACGGGAAAACTCAAAAAAGAAAGTTTAAAGTGTTTTTTTTATATTAAATGGTTGGCTTTTTGTCATTATTTTATTGCAATATATGCAGCTTTTACTTCACAGTGATAGTAATGATTATGTAAATGAAGGCAAACAACACAGGAAAAAACACTCACACACCACACACACGCACGGACGCACACACACACACACACACACACACACACACACACACACACACACACACACACACACACACACACACACACACACACACACACACACACACACACACACACACACACAAAAGAAGTAAACAGAACAGATTGTACTTTTCATTCAGTTTAATTAAAAACTGACAAATTAAATATCACAGACAATCTTTCATTTTATTTTATTTTTCTTCTTCTTCTTCTTCTTCTTCTTCTTCTTCTTCTTCTTCTTCTTCTTTTTCAAACCAATAGCAAAATAATGAAGCAATGGAGATGCAGCATACTTGTGTACGCTCACCAAGATTTCGGGAATCGCTGATCGCATGTCTCGGTCGACACCACATTAATTTCTAGTTCATAGTTGTTTGTGACATCAACTGTTCTATCATGTATGTCTACGACTACACGGAAAACAAGTTCTAAACGGTTTGTTGTTCTTGTTTTCAAGACAGTTCCCTTAGAAATGAAATAAAAACAAGAGTTTGAAGCAATGCATTTTCAGGACAATGATTGTGTGAATCCGTGTGTGTGCTGTCTCTCTGTCTGATTATCTGACACTGAGATGCTCTCTCTCTCTCCCTCTCTCTCAGTCTCTCTCTCTCTCTCTCTCTCTCTTAATTATTTTGTTTCATTTGTGTTGTTGCTTTGCATACTTTTAACGTGATGACAAAGTTATATGACCACAATCGTTGGCCTGTGACTGAAGGCCTTCGTATAGGACACCTTAATATCAATCATATTGTAAACAAAATGTCTGATGTTTCCCAGGTTGTTCAGAACAGTGAGTCTTATGGCAGGGGGTTTCATATTTTTGGATTCTCAGAATCTAGACTTAACTCCTGCATAGACGATAAAGAAATTTTTATCAACGGTTTTCAAACTATACGAAGGGACCCAAAAAATCCTAAAGAAACGGGCCTTTTAGTTTATATAAATGAACATATAACATTCAAGCGCTTACCTCAGTTTGAAAATTTTGGTGTGGAGTGCATATGGACAGAGGTGAAGTTAAAGCATGCATCTCCTATTTTGATTGGATTTCTCTATCGGAATCCAGCTGAACCAGCGAACTGGGTTGACAAGTTTGTAACCATGATGGATTTAGTTTGGTTAGAATCAAAAGAGATTCTTCTCATGGGGGACTTTAACATTGACATGACGAAATCTAATAAATCTTGGAAAGATATTACTACTGTATTTAATATGTCCCAACTGATCAATACGCCAACGCGAGTCACGCCCTCATCCAGTACCATCATTGATCACTTATACTCTACCGACTCAAAACATGTAATAGAAACCTGTGTACCTGTCATAGGCATAAGCGACCATTTCCCTATTTGCTGTACATGGTCAAAAAAAGGTGTGAAAATTCCTAAGCTTGGTCATACTGTCCTCACGTACAGGTCATTTGCTAAGTTTAATGAAGTACTTTTTCTTGAAGACATGCGTTCTGCACCGTTTAGTGAGATATATAACAAGACCAATCCTGATGACGCTTTAAAAACATGGTATTCTACATTTCGCGAAGTTTTAGATAAACATGCACCTAAAAGGTCAAGAAGAATTAAGTATTCATATCGGCCAGGGTGGATCACTCCTGAAATTATAGAAGCCCAACATTACCGAGATTATCTATGCCGGATCGACCGCCAATCTGAAGAGTACAAAACACAGAAAGCAAAATGTCAGTATATGACTCGACAGTCAAAAAAGCAGTTCTTCGAAGACATTCTTAAGAAAGGCAAGAGTTCCAAGGAAACATGGAAAGCCATTAATCTTTTAACTAATAAATGTGTAAAGACCACATCATGGAACGAAAACGATATTTCGCCAGATGAAATTAATAATCACTTCTGTTCAGTTGCAAGTAAAGTAATAAAAACTGACAAATCCGATGAAAACAATTTACACATTTTGCGCAAGTACTGTGACACCAAAATTAAATACGAGGCACAAGTTATACCTTTTTTGTCAGTCTCCAAAGTATATAATTCTCTAACTCACTTGAAAGAAAGTAGCACAAAGGGAACTGATGAAATAGACAGCAAAATTCTTAGATTATCAGCCCCACATATAGCGGAATCTCTAACGTATATTTACAATCTCTGTATTGAAAAAAGTGTTTATCCCAAAGCTTTCAAGGAAGCTAAAGTGATCCCCCTCTTTAAGGCAGGTGATAAAACAGATCCCTCAAATTTTAGACCGATTTCCGTTTTACCAGTATTGTCAAAACTACTGGAAAAACATGTCAATGACCATATTATGATATACTTTACATCAAACAATTTGTTTCATGAAACTCAGTCTGGTTTTAGACCTAAACACTCGTGCCATACGGCACTGACAGAACTGGTGGACTCTTGGTTATCAAAAATCAACTCTAATAAGTTATGTGGAGCACTGTTTATGGACTTTGCAAAGGCATTTGATGTTATTGATCACGCCCTCCTTTTGCGGAAACTTTCCGTTTATAGACTACCACAGCCCACACAGACTTTTATAGCCTCTTTTTTGTCGGGAAGAACACAAAAAGTTACCTTTAACAGTTCGAGCTCTGAAGCAATGCCAATTTTATATGGGGTCCCACAAGGCTCGGTCCTCGGACCTTTATTATTTTCTGTCTACATCAATGACTTACCATTACACATATCCTCTGGACAGTGTGATATGCTAGCTGATGATACTACTATTCATACCTCAGGTGATGATATTACTTCGGTAGTCGACACGCTTCAGAAGTGTGTCGATGATGCTGTAGAATGGACGCATTTAAACCACATGTCTCTCAATCCAGAAAAAACAAAGTATATGCTAATTACTACGCGTCAAAAACGACAAGTCATGTCGGAACCAAAGAAGTGCATTTCTGTTGATAGTCAGCTGATAAACGAGGTTAGTGAACACAAAATTTTGGGTGTAACTATTGACAACAATCTAACATGGGGCCCTCATGTAAGTAACTTATGTAAATCTACAGCAAAAAAAGTTCATCAGTCTGCAAAGATTAAACATTTTCTAAATTTTGATGCGCGCAGAACATTTTTTCAAGCGCATGTGCAGTCTGGAATAGACTATGCATCAACCCTTTGGGATTCTGCAAGTGATGCAGCTTTAAGACCCCTAAAATCTTTGCACAGACGCGGAGTAAAAGTTGTTCTGCTGAAAAACAGCACCCTCTCTAATCATGACTACAAAAAAGCTGAAATTCTTCCACTTTCATCCAGACTAGCGTTTAACAAGGCAAGGTTTATGCATAAAATAGTTCTTGGACGTGTACCAGACTATTTAACTAAAAGAATATTATTAACTGAGACTTCATCAAGCCGCACGAAGAAACTAAATGTTCCCCTCCCTAGAATTGACTTGTATAAAACTAGTCTGGCATATTCAGGTCCATTTCTGTGGAATGGTTTACCAGTCTCTCTCAGACAGCCACTTTCTGTTGCCAGTTTTAGAAGACATACTTTTTTGTATATGCTTTCATCGTCGTGTGGCACTTAATGCCTCGATCAGGTACTGCTGTTTGATAAGTACATGAAGATCTACTTGTATAATCATTTTGATTTCAGTTAAGTT
>NC_090256.1:41672432-41709932 GCF_037325665.1 Littorina saxatilis
CAAAGGCAGTGAAATTGACAAGAAGAGCGGGGTAGTACTTGCGCTGAGAAGGATAGCACGCTTTTCTGTACCTCTCTTCGGTTTAACTTTCTGAGCGTGTTTTTAATCCAAACATATCATATCTATATGTTTTTGGAATCAGGAACCGACAAGGAATAAGATGAAAGTGTTTTTAAATTGATTTCGACAATTTAATTTTGATAATAATTTTTTTATATTTAATTTTCAGAGCTTGTTTTTAATCCAAATATAACATATTTATATGTTTTTGCAATCAGCAAATGATGGAGAATAAGATGAACGTAAATTTGAATCGTTTTATAAAAAAATATTTTTTTTTACAATTTTCAGATTTTTAATGACCAAAGTCATTAATTAATTTTTAAGCCACCAAGCTGAAATGCAATACCGAAGTCCGGGCTTCGTCGAAGATTACTTGACCAAAATTTCAACCAATTTGGTTGAAAAATGAGAGCGTGACAGTGCCGCCTCAACTTTCACGAAAAGCCGGATATGACGTCATCAAAGACATTTATCCAAAAAAAGAAAAAAACGTTCCGGGATATCAATCCCAGGAACTCTCATGTCAAATTTCATAAAGATCGGTCCAGTAGTTTGGTCTGAATCGCTCTACACACACGCACGCACACACACACATACACCACACCCTCGTCTCAATTCCCCCCTCTACGTTAAAACATTTAGTCAAAACTTGACTAAATGTAAAAAATGTACAGTACGGATGCTTGCTCGCTCTCTCGCGAGTCTCTCTCTCTCTCTCTCTCTCTCTCTCCCTATCTCTGAGAGATCACTGCTAAATCTATTACCCTCGTTAAGTAAAGAATTGTCATTCTCTCTCTCTCTTTTTTTTTTGCTGCCCGCGCGCCAGATGTATGCTTGACAAACGTTAGTTCAGCAAGTGAACAACAAACATTAACAGCACACACACACACACACACACACACACACACACACACACACACACACAAGCTGTGTGGGAATGGAATATATGAAGTTTTGAGGAATGTATTTTATCATTTAGGATTAGCAATCAAAAGTCAAGTCACATCATCAAGAAAAGTTCCTTGATGACTCTCCGCGGGGTTGGGAAATGGATGCATGTGTCTGTTGTGCAGGTAAAGTAAAAAGCGATTCCACAAGATGATAATCATGATGCAGTCTTACAGTGGTAATAACTAATATATTACCATGTATAGTTAATACAGTGGACCCCCCGCCCCCCTTTTAAGACTCTTGCACTCTCTATTAAGACCCTCTTTTCTCAGACTTTCTGTTCCTTGCCTTTGTTAATTCACCCCCATTATATTTATGATACATAAGACTACCTCTATTTTAACACTCCCTCCTTTTTAAGACCTGATTTCCTCAGATTTGTGGAGGTCTTAAAAGGGGGGTTCCACTGTAGTTTACACTCCACATGAGCAATACACTAAAATTAGGTGTAGGTTTAACGCGTTAGACAAAGTTAAGGTCATGGGCAAACTCTACTTTGCTGCTGTAGGTGAAAATGAAGAAGCTTGGGTTCAGTGCAGTTCCTTTCGCTGCCTGTAGTAACTTGGGTAACTTGCTTTAACTGAAAAATAAAGGACAAAGCAGAAAAACAACAACTACAAACATGCAATGTGTGCGTGTGTGGTGTATTCTTTTATACATCAAGGGCGCATACATAGTAAGTTGTCAATTCTGGTAAATGTTAGTTTTTTCTGCAATGGAGATATTGAATGTTCAGATGTTAAATCATAATTATATTCCTTGGAACTTTGAAAAAATCCCTAAAGGTGTAAACTTCAGCTCTGTTTCAAACAACCACGTGACCTACGTAAAGAGATGTCAAGTGACGTTATTGTTAAATTTCAAATATTTATTTAGTAAAAATGTTGAATTAAAAATCATGTGCTGTAAATATTCAGTTAAAAAGAACCAGTGAAGAAGGACAATCAACAACAACATCAAATCAAAAAACCAAAAACAGAAAAAAAGATCTTGAGCCTTTGAGCAACTTTGGTCCCCCCACAAACACACACACACACACACACACAAACACACACACACACAACATGAAGATGTCAGGATCAAAAGCCAGCAGTAAAACGACCCACCTGCTTTCATTAGTTTGCAATCATCAGTCAAACTTTTTGCCTTTGGTACCTGTAAACCTGTCACGAGCTTCCTGATATATATATATATCCAACAAAACATCTGAGACTCAATTCCCACTGCACTAGATTTTATAGTGATTAAAAATGTAATCAGGGAAATAATTATAGTACAGCCAGTGAATCCAGCGGTTGTCTAATAGCCTACCATGTGACAAAAGTTTATGCATTGTTAATGACTTTCTCGTTCACACCTAACATTATTGCTGCCTTCAACCCAATGAAGCCATCCATCATTTATGACAGCCAATCAAGTGTCAGCCAGCGAGGAACGGTGCAGCGATAACTGCACGCAGATAGTCTTGTTGTGGGGTCTACAGCCCAAAGAAACCCTGTTGGTTTGCTCTTAGAAACCATGCCTGTTGTTATTGTCGTTACCAAAGTAGGCGGGGTAGGTTTGATGACATTGATTGATAGGTGGTGACAGGCATTGATGTGCTGACGGTCTTAAGATGATGGCTGGTTTTATTGCTGGTTGCGATAGCCCGCTGACTAGCGTACACTAGTCGTTCTGCAGTAGTGACACTGACAGCACAGTTTTTCTTCCTTTCGTCTGATTGACAAGCATCTTGATATTATCAGTGTTTGATCAGCATTGAGTTTTCTTAAAAGGCTTCAACGATGAATAAAGTTAGCAGCAGGCCATATTGTTTAGATTTTCTTTCATCTTTAGATGGGACAGACATTTTGTGAGTGCTGTTTAACTCGCAAACAACAATTTGGAGATTTTACCGCTTGGAGAAGAATTACTGGAGTGCGAGCAAATTGAATGATTAATAATCCTTATCATTGCACAAATTGAAATGCCAAAGGATTGCTGTTTTCAATACTGCTTGCGCTTGGACTGTGACTTGCAGGTTTTGTCACTTCAATAAGTTCTGGTCAGGAATACACCATCCTCGATTTTGACATGAACTAATTTTGCTGTTCATATGTCTCCTGGGATCTGCTTATGTCAAAATGGCTCAACATGTGAAGACAGCGTCTGGTCTGGTGACAGCTCAGAAGGCCTGGAAAACAAACAGACTAAGGCAACAGCACCAGGAAAGACCACCGATTAACAGTATTTCTGATGCACTGACCATCACTTCTGTGAAACCTTTGTGTCTGAGAAAAAGTGGGTATGGTTTAAAAACCGAATCTCACAATCCTAACACCAAGCTTGGCCACAAAGTTATGAAGTCTCCCGACAAGACTGAAACTGTAAAGGACCATTGCTTGGTGAGGGAGGAGAACCAAGGAGTATGTCTACCAGCTCGGAACGAGAGTTTAAAAACTTCAAAGCAAGCTACTTTTTATGGTTGTTCAAACTTGGCGACCATTCAGCACCCAAGAGCACAGTGTAGTGTTCCTTCGTGTAGTACTGGGTCCGATAAGGCCCAACAAATATTTCCAAAGCCATGCGGGTCAGGGACAGTTGTATCGGTGCCTCTGTACCAGTCATCTACAGAAACAGAATCTCCTGGTCTGGCAGAAGCAAAAACTTGCTATAAAAATGCATCTGTTCATAGAGATCTGCGCCGAGCAGATGTCTTGACCGCAAGCCAGGTTTGTGAGGGCTCGGTGAAAAATGTTGCAGGTGCATATAACACTCCCACTTGCGGAAAAAAACGCACAGGGCTAGGATGTGCTCGTATCAAAGTTCTATCCTTGTCCCTTGTGAGTAGACAAAGTCAGACTTCAACCAAGCGACAGAGAAAGGAAGAGACAAATCTTGCTCTAGACACATTGAGACCTTTTGTGAAGCCACAACCCAGTAAAGCAAGGCATGAAACGAAAAGAAATTTGATGTACACACCAGGACTTTCCATTGCTGAAACTTTGTCATGCAACAGTTTTGCGTCAGCCTCCCTCAAACCTACTGCGAGTCAGTTGGTTGTTCAAGGCAAGAGAGAGCTACTTGTGAAAAGTGTTGGCCAAAGAAGTCATGCGGCAGACAAAATGGACTGTTTTGTAGAAAAGCAGAGTGTTCTGAATGGAACATCAAATGCGTTTTGGAAAGAAACCACACCTAAAAGTTCTGGCGACAATGGAAGTAGAGAGTTAGTTAAGGCTCTTGTGGATTCAGAGACTGTTCTAGAAAATTTGATTGACACAAATGTTTATTTGGAAGACCAGTCAAACGAAAAGAACATTCCAGAAAACGCAGAGGACATGATTAGTATTCGAGACATTTCAGCAGACATAAAGAGTGGTTCAGAAGATCCTGTAAATGAAAAGAGTATTCCAGGAAATCGTGTGGACACAGATAACATTCCAAACATTCAAAATACTTTAGATGAAGATTCGGTTCTCCAGAATAACCCACCAGACATGAACAACCTTCCTGGAAATCCTATGACCAGGAACTCTGTTAGTGCTTCAGACACATTGGATATTTTTGAGGGTGTAGCTACTAAACCCATTCTGAAAGTTTCCTCTGCCAAAGAGAACAGCGATGAAAGCCATGTGAATACAAACCGCATTCCAGAAAATCCTATGGATGCAAAGAATACCATGGGCAATTCAATTGGAACTAATGACATTAAGACTGCCATCTCCTCACAATCATCACTTGAACATGTTAAGGAGGTGGAGAAAGACACTGTGAATTCTTCTGGCTTGAAAGAAACCATTCAGACTGAAGAAAGTTCACTTACTCAAAGCGTTACCTCACAAAATGTAGGTGACGTTGATAAGTCTATGATGGATTCAACAACTGCTAATAGTGGTAGCCTTGAACCAAAGCCTACAATAGGGGCTGTTACAGTTGATTCAAAAACTGAAACAAACATCAATTGTTCTGAAGACAAAAACTCAAATACATTTCAGTTGGAAACAACTAGTGACAAAACTATTGGCCTTGATGAAGCTGACAACAATGCTGCTGCAAAATATGCTGTTACAGTTGATTCAAACACTGAAACAAACAGCAATTGTTCTGAAGACAAAAGCTCAAAGAGATTCCAGTTGAAAACAGCTGATGATGAAAGGGTTGGGGATGGTGAATCAAACAACAGTGCTCCTGAACATCAGTTAGGATCTAGACAAAAGAGGACGCAGTGTACTATTTCAACAAGGCCCCAGGTCAATAGATATGCGCATTCAACTTCCAAAACTATGACCTGCTCTGCCAAAGGAGATGACAGAACCCCAAAACAGGTGCTCACAAAGAGAGCAGGCTTTGGCTGCTCACAAAACCTCAGGCAAAACTCGACCAAAGATAAAAAGCAAATGGAGGCGAAACTAAAAGATGACATTTATAAACAGACACAAGGCTCTGTTGGTGGGTGTCGAGTGAGATCAGCGCAACCGAACGTGTTCAGAAGTGTGGCAAGAGTTTCAGGCAAAATCAACCAGCGACGGTCCAAATCTGTGATAGGCATTGCTTGTAGCAAGGAACCTGCAAGGTAAATTTTCTCAAGATATGTTAAACATTTTTAGTTCACATTCAGGTGCTTATCTTCGCAGCTATGAGCACCAAGTGGTTCTCAGCCATTTTTAACAAATGCGAACTCATTCTTCTGTGAGAATTAGGTTTCTAACAGTCACCATTTTTCTTCTCTTAGGGGTGAAGCACGCTCCCTATCAACCGCTGCATCTTCAGGGGATGCCGGTCCGCTGGCAGAGAAGCAGGTTGTGTGGTTCACGGCGCTGTGGAAGCAGTGTCTGTCCAAGGGCACGGTGGACCGAGTTCTGCCCATCATGCGGCGGATGCCGTACCATCAGCGCCAGCAGCTGGTGGAGGTGGAGAGCAGCGACTCCGGCCCTATGCTGGTGGCCGCCTGTATGCTGGGCAGCGTCCACATGGTCAACTTCATGCTGGACGAATGTGGGGCCGACATCGAGAGGAAAGGTGAATTATGATTATGATTGTCCATTATTTTGATAAAGCTCAAAACTTCTGGGGACAAATGTGGGGCTGATATCAAAAGAAAAGGTGAATAAGTATTATGATAATCCATGATTTTTGTAAAGCAGAAAGAAATCCTGGAGACCCTGCTAAAAGCGGTGTACAATCAAGGTAAAAGCAAAATTAGTATACCGTACTTTCCGGGTGACAAGGCGCTTCGTTATACAAGACGCACCCCCTTCTTTTAAAAAAAAATTGTAATCCAGTCACCCATTGGACGCAGGGGGCCGATAGGGCGCACCAAAATGACCCAGTTTTTGCCATGAGAGGTGGTTCCCCTGTCATATCTGAGAGAGGAAACACTTCCTGCACCGGGGTCAGTGACCGGTCAGTGACCGACTTTAACTGAGTGAAAATATGTGTGCTCTGTGTGTGCGGCCAGATCAAAGGCATTGTGATAGCTGGGTGGCCTTGTTTATAGACACGACCTTCTTCCCAGGGGTCAGTGACCCAGTTTTTGCCATGAGAGGTGGTTCCCCTGTCATATCTGAGAGAGAAAACACTTCCTGCACCGGGGTCAGTGAGTTTAACAGAGTGGAAATCTGTGTGTGGGGCCAGATCAAAGGCAGGGCAGTACCTAGTAGCTGAAACATGCATTATCACAAGTTGTTTGACTGGTACTCAAGCGGTCTCTTTTATTTTTTTCGTATTTCATACACGGATTAGGCGCTTCGTTATACAAGACGCAGGGGTCGAACTCGAGGAAAAAAGTCGCGCCTTATGACCCGTACGGTAAATCAAATGTATCAACAATTTCATTTGAGATAAGAAAGTTTTCTATGTCTGTTTTTATGTTGTTCCTTCTCTTAAACTCTCTCTAATAATATTTATGTATGGTTTAGTGAGGTGCGCTTAAATATGTTTCAGGATTTGCGCCATATATTGATATCCGCATTATTATTATTATTTAAGATAAAAAAAACCTTTAATGTCCATTTTCATTTTACACAAACATGAACATTTTTCTTTTGGCACCACATCGCATTTCTAATAACACAAACACACGATCATTAAGCATAGTCAAACATGAATACACTACTAAGATTAACATTTATTATTATATCTATTTATTACCGTACTTTCCGGGTCATAAGGCGCGACTTTTTTCCTCGAGTTCGACCCCTGCGTCTTGTATAACGAAGCGTCTAATCCGTGTATGAAATACGAAAAAAATCAAAGAGACCGCCTGAGTACCAGTCAAACAACTTGTGATAATGTATGTTTCAGCTACTAGGTACTGCCCTGGCCAAGTTTCCTCGAGCTCTCAAGCCACCCAGCTATCACAATGCCTGCCTTTGATCTGGCCGCACACACAGAGCACACATAATTATTTCCACTCTGTTAAACTCGGTCACTGACCGGTCACTGACCCGGTGCAGGAAGTATTTCCTCTCTCAGATATGACAGGGGAACCACCTCTCATGGCAAAAACTGGGTCATTGACCCCTGGGAAGAAGGTCGTGTCTATAAACAAGGCCACCCAGCTATCACAATGTCTTTGATCTCGCCGCACACACAGAGTTCGACTCTGTTAAACTCGGTCACTGACCCCGAAGCAGGAAGTGTTTCCTCTCTCAGATATGACAGGAACCACCTCTCATGGCAAAAACTGGGTCATTGATCCCTGGGAAGAAGGTCGTGTCTATAAACAATGGACCTGGCTTTGATCTCGCCGGCTTATTTTCATTACCGGTATACTTTTTCAATTTTGGTGCGCCCTATCGGCCCCCTGCGTCCAATGGGTGACTGGATTACAATTTTTTTTAAAAAGAAGGGGGTGCGTCTTAGATAACGAAGCGCCTTGTCACCCGGAAAGTACGGTAATCACTGTCTTTTTTGCTTCACAGGGATGATCATTGTGCCAACGTATCCAGCCGACATCAGCTTCCCAGCATCCCCCCTGTGGTGTGCGGCGGTGTCCGGCCACGTGGAAGTGGTCAAGACGTTGATTCGCCACGGGGCCGACATCGGCTTCAAGACCAGCCACGGGTCAACCCCACTGCGCTCCGCATGTTTTGCATCTCAAGTTGACACTGTGCGTGTGCTCATTGAAGCAGGAGCGGACATCCACGCACCTAACCACACTGGCAGCACCTGT
The DNA here is from genome assembly GCF_037325665.1 of Littorina saxatilis. NCBI lineage: Eukaryota > Metazoa > Mollusca > Gastropoda > Littorinimorpha > Littorinidae > Littorina > Littorina saxatilis. The sequence goes on from NC_090256.1 coordinate 41,680,600, forward strand.
CTCATCAACTCTGTTCACTGGTAAGTTTTTGATGCACCCCCCTCCCCCTTTGCAAGACCTCTGACGGGGAGCAATGGCTTAGGGGTTAAGATGTCTATTCAGGTCTTGTAAAACACATTTGCTTGTGTGACAGGGTGATGCAGTAGTCCCCCTTTCACAGTAGCTACTCTTCACTGACAGAGTTGTCTGCCGGCCTCAAATTTGAGCTATTTATAGTAGCTCTACATTTGCTTTGGATCGGTACTGTAGGCAGTACACCTGTTACATTTGGAGAGCTGTTTGTGATGGGGTGTGGCTGCTGTTGTCTCCTGGTATGCTCTTGCAAATTTTCATCAATGCTTTTAATTTAGCCCAAACTCACTTCTGTGTTACTGGCTTCATTTGCCTCAAAAGTTGATTCGAGTGTTTCACACACTTGGTTCAACTTGTCAACCTGATTTGTAGAGAGCGTAGGGGAGTAGACCAGTGCCTGAAAAGATCTTATCACTGTGATTTTGCAGCCCAGAGCTGGTGCAGTTGCTGCTGATGCGAGGGGCGCACCCCAACGACCAAGACAACGCGGGGAACACGGCCCTGCACTACGCTGCGGGGGAGGGGCACCTCAAGTCTGTCAAGTATCTCATTCAGTTTGGTGGCGACTGTAGACACAGGAATCGCAATGGCGTCAACGTTCTGCAGCGCTGTGCGTCGAGAGGCTGGAAACATATCTGTGATTACGTCATCCAAAACACCCATGCCTTCAAGTATATTGAGGTTTGTGATACAGTGAAACACACCCCCTCCCCCCCCCCCCCCCCCCCCCCCTCTTTGAAGACTTCCACAATCTGAGAAAATCAGGTCTTAAAAGGGAGGGAGTCTTAAATGGGGAGGTCTTCAAATGGGGCTTCCACTGTAGTTGGGTAAATTACTTTTACTTTTCTTCTTTTGTGTGGTTTAAGCATACATGATGAGGATGCTAATCAGATGTGCTCAAGTTTGATCTGTTCATATGCTTTGCTGATTGATTGGAAGTGTGTGTTATGGGTATCAGAGTATTTATGGGAAGTTTTAGCCTCTGTGCCTGTTGTTTTTGAGCCAGACTCAATACAATGTATTGAGTAGACCAATGCCAGAAATAAATCCGTCTGGGTTTGTTTTGAGGAAGAGTTGTACCCCTGCAAATAGTGAGGTAAACACGTCGTCGTGTGACCACTGATGAGTGTTGGAAAGTGATCATGGTGGCACTGAACATTGAGCTCCAGTAAGCATATTTTCACAAGAAGAGTCATCGTATCAAACACACACTGCATGACTTGTGCATTTGAGCTCATTATTCTCTGAGACGATATGATCACGTGAGTCTTCACTGATCACTGGCATATGTGTTTGCCTCAAGTTTTGAAGGGGCGCGCAACTCTCCCATAGACAATACAACCCAAAAAAGCTTTATTTCCAGGATTCATCTATTGGGATTGCACTTAACACGTGAAGGAATGCTGTATTTTCCAGGTAATCGAAGCGTACGAGCTGCTTGGCTGTGGCTTTGTTGAGACGTTTGACAGGTACGACATGGCAGTTGAACAGTGGAGAAAAGCATTGATGCTAAGGAGCCACCTCTTTCCCAAAAGCAACATGAGGCTACAGAAAATCGCGGCATACAGTTACAGACTGGAGTTCTTCAGCCTTGATGAGTTGGATGCCATAGCGTCTGACCCCGACGAGATCCGCATGCAGTCACTGCTCATCACGGAGCGTATCTGTGGGGACACTAATAGGGTGAGGCTGGACAGTTTCAAGGTTTTATTTCAGCTCATCACAGGAGGCCCTCTTGGGGATGGGGATGAGGAATATGATTAACATATATTATATATTGCAATTACAACAACAAGAAAGGCATAGCAATTATTTAAACATCAAGTTAAATAACAAGAAGTATATTATATGGTCAGGTTAACTGCATACACACAAAAATGACATAAAGATAGCCGAGATGCACTCACAGGCAAACATAGCTGGACAAGCGCACACTGACACACACACACTATATTAGCGTCGTGCAAACTAGTGTATGTGTGTTTGTGTGTGGATTTTATTTAATTTTTTACATTTAGTTAACTTTTGACAGAAAACTAATGGACAGATATCTGAAACTTTACTTACAAATTCTTCCAGATGCTATCCCCACCGGTTTGGGGTTTTTTTTCTCTCGTTTTTTTTATTATTAATAAATGTCTGGTGATCGACATATCCAGCTTTTTGCAAGAGTTGAGGCAGCACTGTCATGCCCTAATTTTTCAGTCTACTATATAGCCGAGAAGTATGAAGTCTTTTTTGTTTACATGTGTATTTTATCAAACCAGTGACGTTATAATAAAAAAAAAACAAGAATGGTAGGTTATTGGAACGTTTAATTATAGACAAAACAAAACGTGACATTTATAGAATGTCGACCCAGTGGTCTTTTAAGCAGACAGACAAACACTGTCTTATGATACAAATAATGAACTTATCTCAAAATTGTCAACAAATCTTGCTTCAGATACAAGATACAAGAAGTTTTATTGTCCTCATCGATACAAGGAAATTTGGCATGTGTGTGGCAAGACATAATACACTGATACATAGACATTTACAAAACACAACTGAAGTTCAATATCAGCACATCCTTACGCAACATACCCACTACTTCAGACACACAGGCTACATGTGCCCCTCGGACGTACGCAACCCACAATTCACCCAGCCATACAGCTCCACATGCCCTTACTCATTCATGCAGCACTCTAGCACCCGGCCATGTACAACTCACACACTGTCACTGGAACCATCATACGGCTACATATTGCATTATAACACCCGCACAAACATTACAACCTCAAACATCGTACTAGATCTACAACTAACAAGCATACATCCACTATCATGCACCGAATACATCATCATACATTACATCATAACATATTGCAAGATGCCTGCGTGTTTGTCTGTCTGTCTACTTCTTTAGGTCGACATGCTGTACATGTAACACTTTGTTTTGTCAATATTTAAACATTCCGATAACCTACATGTACCATTCTTCTTTTTTTAATCTGAATTTTGGAACGCTAGCAGTTCCTCTGTTGTTGGTTTTCGGTGGTGTTAGGATAATTTTCTCTCTGTGCAAATGATGAAAATTGAAATGGTCTGTTTGATTTGCAGGAGCTGACGTGCCTGATGCTGTCGCGAGCAGGGCAGTACTTTGCCGCCTGCCTGTACCGGCCGTGCTTGGAGCTGTACAAGCACGCCTTCCACATACAGGTTACCTCCCTTCACCCGCTCAGCGCCGACCTGGAGTACACGGCTTGCAAGGTATGGTGTGTTGCACCTTGAACTCGGGTCCAGCCAAACTGGTCTTGACACTGTATGACTGTTTTGTTGTTACAGTGGAACCCCCCTTTTCAGACTCCCTCCCTTTTAAGACCCCCAATTTAAGACTCCCTCCCTTTTAAGACCCTGTTTTTGTCAGATATCCTGTTCATAACCTCTGTAAATTTACCCCCATTGGAAGACTCCCTCCTTTTTAAGACCTGATTTTCTCAGATTTTTGAAGGTCTTAAATGGGGGTGGGGGTTCTACTGTACAACTGATTTGACTGGTAGCTGAGGCCAAGTGACCATTTTCTGATTACATTCCTATTGTCTTGCTTTTCGGTTGGTACCAGCTAGGTTATAAAAATATGTAAAAATGTGAAGGCGTTTTGCAGGGACACAAGTGCTCTAAATGCATACCACGCATACAACATGTAAGTGAGAGTTCTGCTGATTCAATCTCCTTAGACCGGAGAGAAATAACAAGTGACTTTCATCTTCATGATAATCAAAGAGAATGAAAGTGGCTTGTTCATTTCAATACTTGTTATTCTCTCACTCTCAGGTGCCAGGAAATTGTTTTCGCGTAACTCTCACTTACTCTTGTTTCACTCTTACTTCCCTTTCATTATTTCTCAAATTTTTCATAAGCAGTTTGTTACAGTGGAACCCCCCTTTTAAGACTCCCTCCTTTTTAAAACCTTGTTTTCTCAGACTTTCTGTTCATAATCTCTGTAAAATTACCCCTATTTTAAGACTCCCTCCTTTTTAAGACCCAATTTTCACAGATTTTTTGAAGTCTTAAAAGGGGGGTTCCACTGTACTGAACATGAATGGCTTTGTTTGCAGTGCCTGGGTCTGATCCTAGGGTGTCAAGGACAGCTAGTGCACATGAATGGCTTTGTTTGCAGTGCCTGGGTCTGATCCTGGGGTGTTAAGGACAGCTAGTGAACATGAATGGCTTTGTTTTCAGTGCCTGGGTCTGATCCTGTGGTGTCAAGGACAGCTAGTGCACATGAATGGCTTTGTTTGCAGTGCCTGGGTCTGATCCTGGGGTGTCAAGGACAGCTAGTGCACATGAATGGCTTTGTTTTCAGTGCCTGGGTCTGATCCTGGGGTGTTAAGGACAGCTAGTGAACATGAATGGCTTTGTTTGCAGTGCGTGGGTCTGATCCTGGGGTATCAAGGACAGTTCGTGAACATGAATGGCTTTGTTTTCAGTGTCTGGGTCTGATCCTGGGGTGTCAAGGACAGTTCGTGAACATGAATGGCTTTGTTTTCAGTGTCTGGGTCTGATCCTGGGGTGTCAAGGACAATTAACATGGATGGCTTTGTTTTCAGTGTCTGGGTCTGATCCTGGGGTGTCAAGGACAGTTCGTGAACATGAATGGCTTTGTTTGCAGTGCCTGGGTCTGATCCTGGGGTGTCAAGGACAGCTAGTGAACATGAATGGCTTTGTTTGCAGTGCCTGGGTCTGATCCTGGGGTGTCAAGGACAGCTAGTGAACATGAATGGCTTTGTTTGCAGAGCCTGGGTCTGATCCTGGGGTGTTAAGGACAGCTAGTGAACATGAATGGCTTTGTTTTCAGTGCCTGGGTCTGATCCTGGGGTGTCAAGGACAGCTAGTGAACATGAATGGCTTTGTTTGCAGTGCCTGGGTCTGATCCTGGGCTGTCAAGGGCAGTTCGTGAACATGAATGGCTTTGTTTGCAGTGCTTGGGTCTGATCCTGGGGTGTCAAGGGCAGTTCGTGAACATGAATGGCTTTGTTTTCAGTGCCTGGGTCTGATTCTGGGGTGTCAAGGGCAGCTGGTGAACGCAGAGGGCAGGGAGGTGGCGTGCGTCAGCGATTGTCTGGAGGTGCTCCAGCTTCTGGTGAAGCTGCTGGACAAAGCAAAGGCCGCTCTGCACCTCTACCTCTCCACCACCCACCCCGACCATTGCCGGTGCCAGGTGTGCGACAGAGGGGGCACCCTGTACCCCAGCTACGTCAGGTGTGGCTGTCGTCATCACACGGAGAAGGGGCAGGAGACGTACTTCATCCTGCTCATGTACGCGCTTCACTTGGTCCGTCTGATGGCCGAATACCAGCAGCTGTCTGCGAGCGAGTTACATCGCTTCCGTTCCCTGGTTTACCACCTGATCAAGGCGGGTCATCGAACTCCCGCCGGGGACAGTTTGCTACACCTGTGCTTTCCCCTCTGCGACCTTCTGGGCACAGGAAAGCTGCAGATGCCGACGGTGCCTCTTCTGGAGACGCTCATAGCGTGTGGGGCTGATGCGGATGCTCTGAACGATTCTGGCGAATCCCCTCTCTTCAGCATATTCTTTGGCAGCGAGGAGACCCAGAAAGAGATGCTGTCTCACCCCGACCGAGAGAAGTGGCTTGGCTTGCTCTTGAAGCATGACGCTCACGCTGACAGAGTTTCCCTGAGTGGAAAGAACTTGCTGCAAGCTCTGGAAGTGGAAAACGTGTGCATTCTCAACCACGTCAACTTGCAGTGTCTTGCCGCGCGAGCCATCAAGTGCCATGACGTGCCTTATAAAGACACATACAAACTGTCTCCAGACCTCATCAGCTTTGTTGAGATGCACTGAACGCTTAGATATACAGTGGAACCCTCCGTTTAGGATCTCCAACATTCTGAGAAAACGAGGGAGTCTTAAATTGGGGGGTCTTAAAAGGGGGGGGGGGAGGGGGGGGTCCACTGTAATATCGTGTTTTTGGCTGTGATAGCTGCATGTGATCGGGATCTCCATTGACTCTGTTAGATTTGATGTGATATGTTATTGTTCTATTTGTGTGTGACTGTAATGGAGGAATACCGGTCAGTTAAAAAGCAGGAGATAAGACTGGTTTTGTTTCTTTCTTTCTATAAAGGACTTTTTATGTCTCACTTGTGTTTATATTTTTTTATTTATTTTTATTTCTTGTGTATTATATGTCTTTGCTTATCTTGCCATAATTTTGACAATCTGTGAATTTACTACTCTTTGCTTTCATTTGTTTTTTTCCAGAACAATTAACGTTTATACTGCCTAGAATGAAAGGTAATCTTAAAGAGCTTATCTTGTTTGAAGCGCCATTGTGGTGAAAAGGGAAAGTCAAATTTAGTTAATTGAACTTTTTTTTACATAAACAGATAAGCAATTAAGTGACAAACGTTTGGTTTGGTTTTGCTAGCTGGTTTGGTTTGCTTTGATGGAGCTGCGAGGGGTGAGATATTTATTCCTTCATGAAAGTAGCCTTTAATTTGTTTATGTTTATGTTTGTGGTTGTTAAATTTAGTCAACCTTTATTGTTTGTGCAAGTGTGTCTGCCAGACACGCAATAAACATTCCTAGATTTGGGCAAGTGAGGTGAGCTACAGTGGAACCCCTCTTTTAAGACTGCTTCCCTTTTAAAGGTCCTTGTCAACATTTGTATACAGAAATTGACATTTCACCATCAAAATGCTGAGTATTCCTTAAAAAAAATCAAACATACACCCCCCTTCGATCAGACAGGACGAGGCCTGGGTAGCCGTTTGTAAATGTATTGTAGTATTCCAGCGTAGTATGATATCCTTATTTTTTCTTTTTCTTTTTTGCTTTTTCTTATTCTTTTTGTTTGACCTCAGTTGCATGCAGGCTGCTTCAACCTTACTTTTTTTTTATTTTTATTTTTTTTTATTGGCGGGGAGCATCCTTCTTCATTGGTCTTCCCGCAGTGGGGCACTGCGGTTATGAAATTAAAAGCCCCTCCTGTTTTTGGAACCGCAGGAGCTTTCTAGTTTGCTGTTAGGTAGATTTTTGGTTCCTCTTTCCTGTCATGCTCTCTTTTTCTTCATGAATTCTTTTCTTTTTTCTGCCTTCTTGCTCATTCACCTGTATTTTTTTCAAAAATCTCTTCTCTTGCCGCTTGTCTCGCGATTCATGTATAGTTTAATCTGTTAGTGTTCTGATGTAAGTCCAGCAGTAGATAGGTTAAGCCTATTTTAACATACTGGAAACTGGTAATCTTCCAGTAGGTATTAATTTAGTTTTACTAAAGCCTGCTGGGACACAAGTAATGGGTTAGTGCATTTGTAAACAGGAATCGCTTGACAAGTGGCCCCCTTCATCCCCCCCTTCCTCGTCCTGATATGGCTCTGCGTAGTCGGCTGGACGTTAAGCAACAAATAAACAAACAAACAAACAAACAAAATTCATTGGTCTCTTTTAGCAAAAATAATACCAACATTTCTTCATTAAATATAAAGTAGGATTTCCTTATTTGACAAAAGCCGAGGGCAAAACTACTCTCGAATACGTATCGTGCATTTTGTTCGTTTAAAAACATCGTGGACAGCGCTCCAATACCCAGTGTCACACTGCTGCTGTCATTGTGAGGATGTGACAGCATAGTGACTTGAACCTGATTGGTCAATATTTATAGGCAAAGCACATGGTCCAACACATAGCAGACATAAACATTGGAAGTGACACCTATCACTTCCCAAAAAACAATAAAAAATGTCCTTATATTTTTTGCTCTATAACTTTTTTCCCCATGGTTCATTCATCATCTGACATAATTTTTTAGCACAATTAAGCGGTGGGATTATTGACAAAAAGCGAAAATGTAGACCTTTAAGACCCTCTTTCCTCAGATTTGTGACCCTCCACCACGGAATGAGTCGCATGTCACCTCGCGCTGTTCTGTGCTAGACTTAATATAAGTCCGGGGGGTGTCTGGTAACAGTGTGAGGGTCACCTTAGTCACAGGCTTATAACTCAAACAGTTTTCGCTCTTTTCTAAAACGGTTTTCACCACTAGATAGAACATTAAAAACTCTTTAGGAAAATGTAAAAATATGAAAATCATGCAAAGGTGACATGCGACTCATTCCGTGGTGGAGGGTCACATTTACTGTTCATTACCTCTGTAAATTTACCTCCATTTTAAAACGCCCTATTTTGTAAAGACGTGACTTTCTCAGATTTTTATAGGCCGTAAAAGGGGGTTCCACTTTATCATGAGTGTGTATGTTGTGAATTGAATATGTGAGTGCTAGTCCCATAAGTGCCATGCAAATAATTCTTTTGTCTGTCAAGTTTACAGGTCTCATGTTTGAGTTTGATTCGTTTTTTGATCATGCTTTTTTTCTGTGCAACTACATCTAAGGGTGTCATGTTTAAAACTCTCTGGAACTGTCTTTTTTTTCCCCAGAGATATTTGTAAATCTTGTGATTTGTGTCTTTGTTGTCTTGTCCGTGTCTGTGGCTAAAGGGACATAATGCAAATAATCGGCAAATTAAAAATTAAAAAAACAAGAAAGGTATGATATTGGAACGTTGCATTAATATGTTACGTTCACTAATCTTCTTTCTTGTTTTTTTATTCTGAAATTTGGAATGTTGGTAGTCTATTTGTTTTTGGACTGCAGGCAAATGATGTTTATGTTTGGACGCCCATAGTGTACCGGACTGCAGTTATCTATAATTTATTTTCGGGTATATGCATGCAGATGTTTCAACTAAAAATGGTTAGTGAGTCTTAGTACTCATCCGTGTCTGTCCGACAATATCACAGAGGAAAAAAATGTGCTAAGTTGACATCATATGAACCCCCCGCGGGTTAGGGGGAAGAATTTACCCGATGCTCCCCAGCATGTCGCAAGAGGCGACTAACGGATTCTGTTTCTCTTCTTACCCTTGTTAAGTGTTTCTTGTATAGAATATAGTCAATTTTTGTAAAGATTTTAGTCAAGCAGTATGTAAGAAATGTTAAGTCCTTTGTACTGGAAACTTGCATTCTCCCAGTAAGGTAATACATTGTACTACGTTGCAAGCCCCTGGAGCAAATTTTTGATTTGTGCTTTTGTGAACAAGAAACAATTGACAAGTGGCTCTATCCCCTCTCGCCCCTTTCCCCGTCGCGATATAACCTTTGTGGTTGAAAACGACGTTAAACGCCAAATTAAGAAAGAAAGAAATCACAGAGGAAAAAAATGTGCTAAGTTGACATCATATGAAGGAATACGTTGTCATTTTCAACAGATGATTTGCATCTTCAGCTTCGAGAGGGGGGACCGAGTGTTATCAATCGGATGTTTGCGAATCAACTCTTTTTTCTTTAGAAAAAGAAACTGTAATGTCATATCTTAGAGGTCCGTCATCTTCTACCCAAAAAGAAAGTTATGCTTTTTATGATTTATACATTTAGGCTCAATAACTTATTGACAATGTCAGACGATTATTCAAAGTTTAGGACATGGTGAAAGGTGTGCTTCGGTGCCATGCAACAATTTAAGATTAAGTGTTGGATTGGGGGAGAGATTGGTGGAGAGAGTGTTGTTTAAAGCATTGTCTTTTTGAGCCATCGTTCAAAACATGAAAGATTTTCTGTGATATTTAATTTGTCAGTTTTTAATTAAACTGAATGAAAAGCACAATCTGTTCCCTTTACTTCTTGTGTGTGTGTGTGTGTGTGTGTGTTTTGTTTGCCTCCAATAACATAATCATCACTATCACTGTGAAGTAAAAGCTGCATTCATTGCAATTAAACAATGACAAAAGCCAACCAATTAATATACAAAAAACGTAAAACTTTCTTTTTGAGTTTTCCCGTTTATTAAGTGTGAGACAAAAAGGAACAAATCACACACAAATCACATTTGTCAACAAGATTTTAAAAACAAAACCAATGTAAAAAAAATAGTGTTGAATTTTCCTCACATGTACATTCTGCAACATTTTAAAGACAGAATTTAAGCATGAATATTGTACTGTAACGTGATTGTAGTGGAAGGGGGGGGGGGGGGTGGGGGATATCATATCACGTTGACAACTGTCAATTTAAAGAAAAAAGTCAGCATCATATATACACACATTTCATTTTGTTTCATACTTTATCGTCCGATTCATAGAATTTGGGTCGCTCCTCTTAGTGAAAGCCTACAACAACAATAGTCGCGCTACCCAGGTGTGTGTGTGTTTAGGTGTAATCAGCCGCCTTCACTTGTAGCAGAATGACCGAGTTTTTTACGTGCCACAGAAGTGACACAGAGATGAGATATGGATACCATTTCTTATTCATCACAGAATGCTGACCAATGACCGTCCTCGCTTGGATTCGAACCTGTAAACTAAGAATCACAAGTAGCTACCAGAACCACCACCCCCCACCCACAGTATACTGAGATCAATTGAAATTAGAGTACATAGTACTTACTGCACAACCAATACGCCAGTACTAGCATAGGATCTGTGTCAACATTAAACAGTGAAATTGGCAAGCCAATAAATCACAATTAACCATTTAATCCTTCCACTGTGTAAATATTGCAATATTTACACATGTATCACATATATATATACAAAAACAAAACTAGCGGGACTACCGCAATTCACAGCAGAACATTGAGAAACGAATGAAGAGATCATATAAAACCGTACACCTGTCGTACGACCAATTTGAAAGTAAAAACAATTTTTTTTTAACAATAATCAAAACTTAACAAGGAGATGCATATCAGAGTGCTGTACATAATACTGTAAAAGCAAAAACAGGAACAACAACATAACACGCAATTGTATAACACTCGATGTAGATGACACTGAAAACAGCAGTCAAAATACTCTTTGGTTTGAGATAAAGCTTGGGAAACCTGAGAAGACAATCAACGTTTGTCCTACCAACACAAATAATGTGCCCCACCAATACCAATAATTTGTCCCACAAACACAAACAAAGAACTGCAGGCTTGATATAAGCAAATTAAAGTTCTCTTACAACAGCAACAAACAAATGTATAACGAAATTGCACAATACATGCACATCATACCAAAATAACAATCGTCAACACATTCTGAATGAGATAGGCTTGATTCTAAAAGAAACAACAGAAACAACAATAACAACAAGCTAGCACTGAGAGTACAAGAAAAACAATATCTCTCCTACCTCCCCCCCCCATCTACCACCACCCTGACCCCACCCACCCACCCACGTACCCTACCGGATGCAAACAAGCGAAAAGTCCTGTTCCAGTGAAAGTTCTGTAAAGCGCTTCGAGCTGTGGAGAAGCACTATATAAATGTCCTTTAATATTATTATTATTATTATTATTATTATTATTATTATTATTATTATTATTATTATTATTTAAGACCCTCCAGTTTTAGACTCCCTTTGCTGTAGGACTTCTTTTTTCTCTGAATGTTTGTACATAGTCTCAGTAAATTTACTTCTATTTTAAACCCCCTCTCTTTTCAGACGTAAGTTTGTCAGATTTCTGAGGTCGTAAAAACAGAGGTATTAACTGTGCAATGCGCAGATGCGGGAAACAATAGTCATCAGAGATTTCTCAATGAATGGCGCCCATGGGCCACTAAGCACAGTTCTCATCTGAAATTCTTAGTAGTAGTAGTAGTGGTAGGGACTGGATCGGTATCCATATAAGCCTCACAGCTTTTTTTTAGCGTCCCATCTCATTATCAAATTTGTTGTAGGTCAATTATATTAACATGCTCAAAATCGTTTACTCAATATCAATTATCGTACAAATAAAGTGACTCAGTCATAAGTTTTTGTATGTCCAGCAGATTTGTGAAAGTGTTAATGGTTTGTGCATTTTTAACAACGTCAGACAGTGTGTTCCTTTAATGCTTTCCTATATTTCCTGCTTCTCCCACTATACACAGAACCCCAATCCATCCCAATATAGTTCTTTGAAACCTTCTTTCACTAAAAGCAATATAATAATAATAATAATAATAATAATAATAATAATAATAATAATAACTGGAAATTTTTAAGTGCCTAACCTATGGCTCTAGGCCCTTTACAACAGAACATTTGCAAAATAGAACAATTAAATGTACAACCTTTCTTCAAGTTTCATCGAGACATTTTGAACACAATTGCTGCTTTAACATTTGTACAACATTCATCCACCCAGCTCACCTCTCTACTGATTTAATTCACAGACTTAGACATAGACAGACAGAAAGCCCGGTGTCACGATTTCATCTTTCGCCTGTGTACATATTTCCCCCTCGACATAATTATACTCAAGACTGAAATGTTGTTTCCTGGTAAAATTAAGAAGTGAAATTATGTATGGACGAAAAGCATGTCAGTTTCTTGCATGTGAAGAAAATTGGTGGTAAAATTTAATAGATTTTACCCCCAAAATCGAATTCTTCGAAAACGTGTACTGAGTAGGGCGGGGATGTAGCTCAGTCGGTAGCGCGCTGGATTTGTATCCAGTTGGCCGCTGTCAGCGTGAGTTTGTCCCCACATTCGGCGAGAGATTTATTACTCAGAGTCAACTTTGTGTGCAGACTCTCCTCGGTGTCCGAACACCCCCGTGTGTACACGCAAGCACAAGACCAAGTGCGCACGAAAAAGATCCTGTAATCCATGTCAGAGTTCGGTGGGTTATAGAAACACGAAAATACCCAGCATGCTTCCTCCGAAAGTGGCGTATAGCTGCCTAAATGGCGGGGTAAACTTGTGACGGTCATACACTGACGTAAAAGCCGCGTGGGAGTTTCAGCCCATGAACGAACAAACAAACAAGTGTACTGAGTGGTTATGTCCCTTGAGTAAGAAGGAAAACATTTTAAGATTAATCAAATTTCTAAATTAAATAAAGCAATTGGTTGGACAAATTTGGCCCCATGAATGTAAGGTACACAAGGTCGCTCATCAGTACTATATCGAAGGGTGTTTTTTTGTTCAGTGTAGAGTTTATACTAGATCAACGAGGCCGAGAAGCGAAATATCGACATGGCGAAAGATGAAAACGTCACACCGGCGTGCGCGCGCTCACGCGCACACACACACACACACACGCGCGCACACTGACGTACACACACACACACACACACACACACACACACACACACACACACACACACACACACACACACACACACACACACACACAAACCATATCAGTCGGCGCTAGGTATACGTATACGATCAAGCTGGTCCCTCCTATCTTTCAGGCCATGTCTGCAAAGATTCAAGCCAGCTCAGCTTCACTCGTATGTCCAGCTAAGACATTTACAACGGTTCTTCTGTAGGCCACACAGTGTTTTCTGGCATTTCAAAAAAATCACGTATCGGTTGCAGACGAGAGCGAATTTCGTATCCTTCTCTTCCACGTTGCACTCACTGAGCGCCTTCAGCATCTTCTCTACCGCCTTGTGTGAGTCACGGAGCAAGATGTAGGCTCTGTCGCGCTCCTTCGAGCAGTCCTGAGGTTCAGTCTCGCTGCACGCCTGCATGACAGTGACTTTCCTGCTACGGAACGGACTCGTTTTGGTCCTGGTATTCTCGTGGCCGAGCTTGGAGTGAAGGTCATTCACACTACTCTTCACCGTTAGCAGGGCTTTCAGGGTGGAGTTGATTGTGAACCTATTGCCGTTATCTTTGTCTTTGACCACGGGGACGATGTCATTGCCGTTGAGTTCCTTATCCTCCACTCGCTGCCTGATCTCCTGCAGGATCCTCAGTGACGCCTCGATCCACGTCAGCCACCACGTCATCTGACCCAGCAGCTTGAACTAGAAAAGGATACGACAAACATTCGGTTATAAAAAAAAAATCAAAATAATGATTAGATATACTTAAAAATAGAGCAACAAAATAAAATTTGTTTGCAACAACTGCATAACCAGGCTGGAATAAACGAACTCTGTAATAAATAACTCTGTTGGCTTTGAAGAGGCAAGTTGTGGAAGAGTGAATACTCGTGCTTTTAATGAGGCTTTCAACGCGTGCTCCTGTTCCAAGTGTTTGGTTTAAACATAAGTTTATTTTAACAAAGGTTACAATCATGACATATATACAAAGTTCACAGAAACAGCAACAAGCTAGAAGCTTATAGTGGTGTTCCAAGTGTTTCAGACACACCCCTCGCTAGAGACTGTCCATCAATCAATCAATCAATCAATTTGAGGCTTATATCGCGCGTATTCCGTGGGTAGTTCTAAGCGCAGGGATTTTTATTGTTATTTTTTTCATTTTATGCAATTTATATCGCGCACATATTCAAGGCGCAGGGATTTATTTATGCCGTGTGAGATGGAATTTTTTTTACACAATACATCACGCATTCACATCGGCCAGCAGATCGCAGCCATTTTGGCGCATATCCTACTTTTCACGGCCTATTATTCCAAGTCACACAGGTATTTTGGTGGACATTTTTATCTATGCCTATACAATTTTGCCAGGAAAGACCCTTTTGTCAATCGTGGGATCTTTAACGTGCACACCCCAATGTAGTGTACACGAAGGGACCTCGGTTTTTCGTCTCATCCGAAAGACTAGCACTTGAACCCACCACCTAGGTTAGGAAAGGGGGGAGAAAATTGCTAACGCCCTGACCCAGGGTCGAACTCGCAACCTTTCGCTTCCGAGCGCAAGTGCGTTACCACTCGGCCACCCAGTCCACATCAATGGTATGTGGGAAAGTTTGACACACTAAAAGCAAGAGTATGTACACACTCTTTCACAACCCATACAAACAGAGTTATTACCGAACATCGTCTATTGCAGAGAATCAACTGACATGGTGATTGAAAATTCACCGCTTAACTGTGTTTATCTAGAAAAAAAAAACAGGCGAGGCAAAGATTTGCTTCAAATCTCCGAGGGGTACATCAAAATGTAAAACACACAAAAGTTACACTCGTTAAGCGTATGCTCCTCCCTGTGTGAATAATCATGTCCACCTCCACACATCTGTCCCGGCTTTCACATGGAATAACAGCATCCTTCCGCTTGGACATGTACCTAAACTCAACAGCCTGGCTGTATTCTGTGCAGACTGGGATTTTTATTTTGCTGCCGTTTGAGTTCGTAAATTGACACAGGTGTCATTTATAAAAATCAATTCAACGACCAAAAAAACTTTTAAAAATCCGCTCTGCACATGCTGTAGATCTATAAGAACCAGGCTGGTGCTTTTAGGCCTGTGTTCAAGTGTTGAGATGCTGTTATCTCGTGTGGTAGTGATCATGAACGATTACACAAGAAGGATTGTACCAACAACTACAATGTCAATGAAAAGACAAGGCAACGATTTATTTCAAACTGACTCCGAGGGGTATATGAAACCATGTTCGCACAAACGAAATATGACTCGACGTACCCTTGAAAACAGGACTTCCCTTCTTTGAGCTATGTGACATCAGCGGCCGATTGAAACTAATATATACTAATAAGGCATCTGTCTAATACTACAAAATAGGCATGTTTAAGAGCGTTCAATCGTTGAAAATAAAAGGAACTAAACTTAAACAATACATAGGCCTATGATTAAGTGCTGTTTGTATTTTAGTTTTTACCAAAATATAACATTTTACACAAATCTTACTAGTGCGATCTCGGGGAATAATGGCTGTCTCGCTGTCTCGATCTGTGTAAAATGTCATACTTCGGTCAGAAATACAAATAACGTAAATTTTGCCGAAACCAGCAGGAAGCAAAAGATAAGAGGAAGGCAGTTGCTTACCTCTTTATCGGAGGATAGCTTTGTTTCGTCCTTGGGGTTGAGTTCCTTAGTCCCATATCCAGGATACACGTCATCGTTGCCGTCCTTCGACTGCAACAGAGAAAGAGAAATGTATACGATGTGACAGGGCAATAATTTCCTTTCTGTTTATCTATACTATGACATTCGAACACACAGAGTGAGCCGAAATGATCTTGAAACTGAAGTCTACACGTGTATACCGTAACCCTCATAAATATTTTCGGGTTGTAACCCCAGCTCACCCCTCCCCCCCCCCTCTCTCTCTAAACCGCCTCTCTCCCTCTCCCTCTCCCCCTCCCTCTCTCTCTCTACAGCGCAGTGACGGGTTCTTAGAGGCTTATCAAGAAAAACGAAAATTAGAGGGAATGAAATTCCTGGCTCCCTAAAAACAGATAGGACTTACTGACGATATCACAACGGCAAAAAGAAAACTATAATTGCCGCGACAGACCACATGGCTGTGTATCACACAATCATTGTTATAAATTATGATGACATGAAGTTGAAAATGTTCAGTTAGGCCTACGTGCGCTTACACAAAGAAACCTCTCTCTCTTCTCTCTCTCTCTTTTCCTCTCTTCTCTCTCTCGATCTCTCTCTCTCTCTTTCTCTCTTCTCTCTCTAGATCCCTCTCTCTTCTCTCTCTCTCTCTCCTTTTTGCATTGGAATGAACTTTTAGCTGAGCGGTCATAGTGTAGGCTTGCCATGATGTTAAGAATGTTTCAAACAACACATTTTTCAACTGCGGCGAATACTGTAACGCGAAGAGGTACTTTCTCCCCATTAATTCAACTTTCGGTTCTCTTTAAAGTTTACACACTGGCAGTCGAAAGAAAAAACACAATTTAACTAATCGAGAAAAACCTACTGAAAGCAACGAGACAGAAGGAGACGAATGATCAAAATAAAGACAGATTAAAAATAATAATGAAAGATTGTATAGCGTGAATCACCGAGTAAATACCTATAACATTATATACGAATAGAAATACACTATATCAATACAATCGCACCTATACATTTTAGCAAATAAAACTAAAGAAATGAAATAAAAACAATAACATTACAAGTGAAGTTAGACGCAGCTTACCTTTGCATCGACGAGCTCTTTGAGTGAAATATTCAAAGAGTCGAGGTCGGCGAGAGTTGCTTGCAACTGTTCGTTCACATCTGCTGTGCTTGTTAATTTGCCGGTCAGTCCGGACGGAATCAGAGGGCGTATTTTAAATCGCTTCACCTTCTTTCTTGCTTCTGCTGTGAGAAGCGTTAGCGCGCACAAAACGACGAGGAGCACTGAAATAAATTTAAAAAATATCACAATAGTTGCATGACTGAAGAGAGACGTAACTGCACGGTTTGTACACATTTAGCATTGATAATGACAGCCCATTCATGAAAATTAAAGTGCCGGCCTAAAATTAAACATGTGGAAAATTCCTCTCTGTCATTAGGCCTACATTAAAAAACGATGACAAAAATGTGTAAAGTCGCCTAAAAAAAACACGCTATGCGGCTGGTGCGGACATAAAATCACCGCCACCACCGTGACCACCACCACTCTCTCTCTCTCTCTCTCTCTCTCTCTCTCTCTCTCTCATTTGACACCAGGCAATAAGGGTGTTAAATCACACAATCTACAGCAAGCTTTTGCTTCTTATTTTTTTCAAACACGATGAGGTATCAACTAACACATATATCAGTTCACCAGACCAGAAAGCTAAAACGTTGATGAAAGACGCCCATGAAATAACATTATCCACCAATAAAAAAAATTTAAAAAAATAAATGTTCACTTCACGCTGAAAAACAAACAAACAATGCAAGTTGTGATTGCATACCACCAGAAATTAAGCTTTAAAACGCGACTCGTCTTCAGTTCTGGACTGTTCTTTATTTATTTTAAAAAAAAAGTATTAATTGACCGAAGTAGGTTATATGAATAATAAAGAGCGCACTTCGACCGAAAGTGGACGTTGGATAAACAGTCATCGCGACTTTTCTTGGCTCAGTCAAGACCTCATTCACAAAACGAATGATATAATGTGGACTCTGAGCCCTTACACTAGAAACAGCTGAGTATATCGACAAAAACGCTGTTGTTTTATTTCGAGTTGACACTCGAAAGTAATATTCTGATTCTGGCGCCTGCGAAATGAGAGCCAGTCAGACCAACGTGAACTAAAAAGGCTTAACAGGATTCCGGGAAGAAAGGCTATAGCAGCGGTTCTTGGAAGTAAGAGTAGAGTAGCACAGTGTCGACTATTGTCACGGGTATAAGGAAACATATTATTAGGTAATACGCTCTGGTGTATGCAAATGAAAAGAACGGCTAAGGTTTTTAAATGATTGCTTCGAGAAAAGCTTAGTTAAAATCAGTTTAGTTTAGTTAAAAACAGTTTAATTTAGCTGAATTCAGTTGAGTTTAGTTGCAATCAGTTCAGTTTAATTCTACTAAAATTTCTTTTTTCTTACATTTTAGTCGTTAAATGACTGTCGGGAGCTGAAAAAGGAAACGTCACCCATGCACCTCCGGTACATATTTTGAAGTCGCCTGCCATAGCAGAGGCAACTAAGAGCGATCACTGCAGATTATACCATACCTGTAAAGTGTTGGAAAAGATTCATAATTGTTTGTTCGACTGAGGTAGACTTTGTTCAACACTGTGCAGCAAATCGTGAATAAAGAACCGTGAAGATGTGCACAGCTTTACTGGTTGGGATGAATTGGTGTTCATACTTGAGATGCAGTCCGTTTTTATACTATTTTAATCGGAACTGTGTATTTTCCAAGCTGACGGTCAGTGAAGATTCCTTTTTTCTCTTGTGGGCAGCGCTGCGCTGCTTAAAATAGATGTTTCGGGTACATGAACGACTGTAATGTAAGCTGCAGAGTACAAAAAAAGAAATGCTCCAAAAGGGAAAAACCTGTCCGGCCCACCCCCTACATCCGTTTCAGTCTCAGCTGAGTAATTAAAAAAAATGTATTACACAAAGGTCGTACACGAGGAACTATTTACCCAGTCAACCTTAAAAACCCTGCAATGATAGAAGGGGGTGCATCCCCCCCCCCCACCACCCCGACCCACCCACCCCCCGACCCCACCCCACCCCCAAACACCCACCCACCCACCGACTCCTACCCCCACCCCCCACCCATTACCCCCACTTCCTCCCCATCCTTTACACTACCCGCGGTGTGTCCCACCGTCGCGATTTCTTTGCTACGTTAAAGGCACACTGCTTCCCGTGAAAACAAGTCGCCTCACCGTCTCAGATCTGGCCAGGCTTTTACATGGGATAAGACCATTCCTCCACTTGGTCACATACCAAAAATCAACACCCTGACTGCTTGCTGTGATGAGTTGGAATTTTTTATGAATTTATTTCTAAAAAGACGCTACTACTGCCTTTAATAATAATAATAATAATAATAATAATAATAATAATAATAATAATAATAATAATGGACATTTGCTATAGCGCATAATCATATATATGCTCAATGCGCTTTCACAAAATCAATTCTTTCACAAAAATACCAATGTGCAAAGAGAGCACCCAGGCTGTTCAATTTTGGTATGTGACCAAGTGGAGGGATGGTCTTATCTCATGTAAAAGCCTGACCACATCTGAGACGATGAGGAAAACTGTTTTCACAG
This sequence comes from Littorina saxatilis, assembly GCF_037325665.1. Classification (NCBI taxonomy): domain Eukaryota; kingdom Metazoa; phylum Mollusca; class Gastropoda; order Littorinimorpha; family Littorinidae; genus Littorina; species Littorina saxatilis. The sequence continues at coordinate 41,700,099 of NC_090256.1, forward strand.
GTAGGAGCGTGCCTTTCAGTCCAGTAGTAGTGGTTTTACACACGACTGGCTCAGCAACGCACACGCGCCGCCCTGGCCTCAAGAGAGCCGCAAAAAGATTGTACATGTAGGCTATTGGTATTGACGCGCATTTCATTCACGACGTGACCCTGATCCGCTTCCGCTTTCTGTCTAACGATAGCCTAGCATTTTGCCCACAAAGCTTTGTGGTAGGCCTATTGTGAGCACAATGATAGCCTTGCTGCTATCGTAAATATGACGTCAGAACGCTCCGTGTTGGCGTTGTGATGTTTATGTCTTTGACAAAGATGAGATATACGTTATTTGTATTTCTGACCAAAATATCACATTTTACACAGATCCACAGAGTCATTGTTCACCGAAGCCGCGCCAGCGTTCAAAAATGCAATTACATGTAATAGTTTCGTATCGATCCATTTTAGTCAGAATTCTTTTTGTTTATTCATTTATTACATAGATCGAGACAGTCATTGTTCTCCGAAGCCGCGGAAGTCGTCAACCTACGTATATAATATACAAAAATATAAAATACGAATAATATTTATGTACCGATCAATTTTAGTCAGAATATCTTTAGTTTATTCGTTTGTTTACGATTGTACCCACACAAGCTTGCGCTGTTTTGTAGTCTCAGCAAACCGTCTAACTATGGGTTTTAGTCGGTCTCCGACGCAACAGGGCTCACAGAATGGATATCCGGTGTGCAATCCAAACACACACCTACAACCTACACCTACAAGTGATACGTTACATGCAAAACAAAACAAACAAACCAACAAGCAAGCAAACAAACAAAAATAAACAAATTAGCACTGAACAAAAATTAGCACAAAATTTTAAAAAAAAAGTGTCTGTCAAAGTCCCCAGTGAAGAGGTCAACAACATACGACATATTTTACAATCTCGGCAATGCTTCGATCCGGAAGGAAATAACATTGGAAACGTTCCTGCTCGGCACCCAAACAATCTCACACTCTTCCTCTTCGCACGTTTAAAACAACAACTAGATGAGAGACAACACAATATACCTCTAACAAACAAACAAAAAGAAGAAAGGGAAAGAAAAAAGCCGAAACTCAGATACATGACTCTTGCTTGCGTGCTTCCTTGCTTGCTTGCTTACTTGATTGATTGATTGATTGATTGATTGATTGATTGATTGATTGATTGATTGATTGATCGATTGATCGATCAGTCGATATAGAATTCATGTATGCATTCATATTTTAAGATTGATATGTTAAGTATTTTTTCCCGATTCCAAAACATGTTACTCAAAGGGATTTCCCGAGAACTAACTGTTTTACATCGCCTCGGTGATAAAAACATCAAATGACAATAACTTTATATAATTAGAACTTGTGAAGTCTTAAAAAACTAGTTCCGGCAACAGAAGCTTTAACAGCGATACAATCAACATCTCCGCGTCGTACGGAATGCAGTGTCCACATTTGCTGCAGATATTGATGTAATTAACTACGTATGTCACGTTTACGGAGCATCGTCGAGTGCACGAACAAAGTTAAGGTGTGTGTGTCTTAATTAAGATACAACAAATACCGAACATCCTTCCAAAGCCTTGACACGACGGGAAGCGGTTGTTGTCGGGACCTAGGGACAGGGAAGCCTTTACAACACATATTATTTCAAATCTACCGCACTTTCCATCCACATTCTTTGTTCCAGGCAAAATGCAGCAAACCCTCCATCCCTATTCCTCGTCAAAGGCAAAATACAGCACACCCTCCATCCCTATTCCTCGTCAAAGGCAAAATACAGCACACCCTCCATCCCTATTCCTCGTCAAAGGCAAAATACAGCACACCCTCCATCCCTATTCCTCGTCAAAGGAAAAATACAGCAAACCCTCCACCCCTATTCCTCGTCAAAGGCAAAATACAGCATACCCTCCATCCCTATTCCTCGTCAAAGGCAAAATACAGCACACCCTCCATCCCTATTCCTCGTCAAAGGCAAAATACAGCATACCTCCCATCCCTATTCCTCGTCAAAGGCAGAATACAGCATACCTCCCATCCCCATCCCTAAGTTCTTCGTCATAGGCAAAATACAGCTTGCCCTCCATCCCTATTCCTCGTCAAAGGCAAAATACAGCATACCCTCCATCCCTATTCCTCGTCAAAGGCAAAATACGGCATACCCTCCATCCCTATTCCTCGTCAAAGGCAAAATACGGCACACCCTCCAGCCCTATTCCTCGTCAAAGACAAAATGCAGCACACCCTTCATCCCTATTCCTCGTCAAAGGCAAAATACAGCTAACCCTCCATCCCTATTCCTCGTCAAAGCCAAAATACAGCATACCCTCCATCCCTATTCCTCGTCAAAGGCAAAATACAGCACACCCTCCATCCCTATTCCTCGCCAAAGGCAAAATACAGCACACCCTCCATCCCTATTCCTCGTCAAAGGCAAAATACAGCACACCCTCCATCCCTATTCCTCGTCAAAGGCAAAATACAGCATACCTTCCATCCCTATTCCTCGTCAAAGGCAAAATGCAGCACACCCTCCATCCCTATTCCTCGTCAAAGGCAAAATACAGCACACCCTCCATCCCTATTCATTTTCAAAGGCAAAATACAGCACACCCTCCATCCCTTTTCATCGTCAAAGGAAAAATGCAGCACACCCTCCATCCCTATTCCTCGTCAAAGGCAAAATACAGCATACCCTCCATCCCTATTCCTCGTCAATGGCAAAATACAGCACACCCTCCATCCCTATTCCTCGTCAAAGGCAAAATACAGCACACCCTCCATCCCTATTCCTCGTCAAAGGCAAAATACAGCATACCCTCCATCCCTATTCATTTTCAAAGGCAAAATACAGCATACCTTCCATCCCTATTCCTCGTCAAAGGCAAAATACAGCATACCCTCCATCCCTATTCATTTTCAAAGGCAAAATACAGCATACCTTCCATCCCTATTTATTTTCAAAGGCAAAATACAGCATACCTCCCATCCCTATTCCTCGTCAAAGGCAGAATATAGCATACCTCCCATCCCTATTCTTCGTCATAGGCAAAATACACCATACCCTCTACCCCCATTCCTCGTCAAAGGCAAAATACAGCATACCTCCCATCCCTATTCCTCGTCAAAGGCAGAATACAGCATACCTCCCATCCCCATCCCTAAGTTCTTCGTCATAGGCAAAATACAGCATACCCTCTACCCCCATTCCTCGTTGAATTCAAATTCAGTACACCCTCTTTCCCCATTCTTTGCTAAAGGCAAAATACAGCATACCTCTATCTCCATTCCTTGTTGAAGGTAAAATACAGCACACCCTCGAGATCTATCCCCATTCTTTCTTCAAGGTCAAATCCAGCATACCTCTACCCCCATTCTTTCTTCAAGGTCAAATCCAGCATACCTCTACCCCCATTCCATTGACTCAAAGTGTATCCAACACCAATAGTTATGCTTTAAGCACGACAGAGCTGTTTTGTTAAAATAAGAGTGTATTCAATAATTTACAATGCCAACAACTAATGTTAGGGATCACAAGTAAAACACTTATAATAATATTTCTAGGTTTACGCAATTATAATAAAAAAACACAACCAAACGAACTAGCAAATTCTTTATCTTAAGCTCACACACACACACACAGACAAACCCATTGGAACACATGAACATAAGATAAGAAGAAGGAAAAAGCTATTTTGAAAGTCCTTATACTTCAAGGTGCTATTAACCAGTTGAGATCGGACATTTTTGATTGCGTAAATATGAAACATTAAACGAATGCGAGAAAGGCTTGACATCCTTCTGAGTTCGTGACTTAGTTCTTCGGGGATTCACACGTCCGGAAGTTTCTAACACTTCATTTAAAAGTACATGCAATTAGTCTTAAGTTTGGTGCGCAACAATTACGTTCGCTTTGATTTAGGTTGCACGTTTTTATGTCAAAAAAAGCACACATGAAATAAACATATTATGTTTTTAATTTTTGCAAAATATCCGCCTGCATTTTTCATCCATGTTGGTTATCGAAATAAACACGATTTTCCTCTTCAAATACAACCACTTTCTCTTTCCCCTTTTTGTTTCACGTTTTCTGCAACGTTTTGAGTACTTCTTTTCTCAAAACATAAACATAGGTTTAATTCTTTTAGGAGAATACAATAGGCACGCACCGCACGCGCTCAGCCGCAGGAAGGTTGCGTGTAGGATTACAAGCCTGCACAAAGGTCGGTCTGTCTCGCTGCTTTCACATTCGTGTGATTTCTATACAAGGGATTTCTCACATGATAACCTTTTAATGAAAACAAATTAAACCGTACTTGCTCCGGAATGTATTTCATGGTTGTGGATTTCACCTGAAGTTGAGCGGTACTGCTTTGTTTGTAGAACTGAGCAAATGCAACCGAAAAAATGTCTGTTGCCCCAGTTAAAACAAACCTATTTCTGACAAAAACTGACCAAATGCACCCGAAAACTGTGTGCCCCCCCTAAAAAAAACAATGGCGCTGAATAAACCAGACCACATGCATCCAAAAAGTGTGTGTCCATTAGTACCCAAACAATCTGCTTCTAAAGAGATCTGACCAAATGGAACCGAAAATGTCTGTCCCCAGGAAAAATCAAAATCTGCTTCAAATAGAACTGACCAAATGCACAAGATGTTTTTGGTTTTTGTTTTGTTTTGCGAAATTAACCACGCTGATAATGCAAAAGAATAAAACAAAAAAAGAAACAAATACATGTATAAGTCATCCCTATTCTTTAATCTGCTCAACTCCGACTGACGGGAAAATAGCCCGCAACAGGACATGGTTGCGGCATCAACCGACCTGCACCTTGCATGTCTTCATCAGATAAAGTAAAAGAATTCAAACAAACGAATGAGATAAGACGTATACCAAATGCACAAGATGTTTTTGGTTTTTGTTTTGTTTTGCGAAATTAACCACGCTGATAATGCAAAAGAATAAAACAAAAAAAGAAACAAATATCCCTATTCTTTAATCTGCTCAACTCCGACTGACGGGAAAATAGCCCGCAACAGGACATGGTTGCAGCATCAACCGACCTGCACCTTGCATGTCTTCATCAGATAAAGTAAAAGAATTCAAATAAACGAATGAGATAAGACGTATACTTGTATGCTACACCCCATCACTTCGGTGTATTGTATCAAAAAGGGACTTCTGGAATCTTAAGCTAAATGTGTCCCAAGACACACATTTTGTAGTCCTGGCATCCTGAAAGGCAGAGGCCCCAACCTACAGGTTTGCTTCCATACCAAAAACGCCTCCAGATACGGGAACTTGGGAGCAGAGGCAACAGCTCCGCTTGAACCTCAGAAACCAAATGTGCCTCCAGACACACAGATCCCTTAGACGGCCGAGGCTGTGGCCTCTAAGGTTCTCTTGTACCAAATCGCCTCCTGACGCATCTGCTTACATAGACCCACATTAAGTCACCACCGAGTGGTAGACATAGACGACATTTGGTAGCACTGACTGCCAGCTTCACGGTAATGCGTACCCCTAGCGCGTCTCTGCTTGGGTGGGAATGTTCTGAGCAAAACACTATGTGTTACTCCATACCCCCCGCCCTCCATGGAACTTCTTGACCCCAACAAATTGGGAGGGGGGGGAGTTTGCCCAGTCGGTAGAGGCGCTGGCTTTAAAACCGGTTGTTACTATCAGCGTGGGTTCAACCCCCAAGTTCGGCGCGGGATGTGTGTCCCAGAGTCAACTTTGTGCAGACTCTCCTCGGTGTCCGAACACCCCTGTGTGCACGCATGCGCACGATAAAGATCCCAGGGTCACAGCAAAAGCCTCAGGCCTTGGAAACACGAATACATGCATGCAAAAATATGAAGCCCGGGTGTCCGTCCGGCCAACAGCCAATAAAGTAACCATTTCAGCACTGACCCAAGACGACCCAACCCGGCCCTAGCCCATTTCAGGTCTCCTCTAGCAGCCGGCAGCCAGCTGTCTACACTCCCCCCCCCCCCCCCCCCCGCATTTTTACACCCCCGGTATAGGGGTGTGTATAGGTTTCACTCGATGTGTTTGTTTGTTTGTTTGTTTGTTTGTTTGTGTGTTTGTGTTCGCATATAGATCTCAAGAATGAACGGACCGATCGTCACTAAACTTGGTGAACAGGTTCTATACATTCCTGAGACGGTCCTTACAAAAATTGGGACCAGTCAAACACACGGTTAGGGAGTTATTGGTGGTTTAAAATTATACAAGCACTTATAGAGGGACACCCCCGTTGGTCAAAGGGAAATAACCATTCTCACTGCCACCAACTGAGAAGGTTATTTCCCTTTGACGGGGGTGTTTTTCCTATCGGAGGAATTTCTTGTTATTTTTTATTTTCATACAAAGCCGGGTTTTCCTGTGTAACATGCCCCTAATGGCTTTGCCGTGAGGGCGTAAAACTTACAATTTCTCTTTCTTCAAAAAGGGTCTATGTTGACAGTAAGAAGCTTGGCTATCGAACACCCAGTAAAATCAGCCTACAACAACTATGAGTTTAACACAGAGTGGTCAGCCAACAAGTCGATCGTAGCGACACATGCAGTGTAAGTTTAAGATAAGAAAAACGAGACCACCAGTCCTGTACACCGGCGCCATAGCTCAGTTGGTTAGAGCGTCTGCCTAGTAAGCAGAAGGTCCAGGGTTCGAATCCCTGTGGTGCCTGTTACTTTTGTCGTTGTTTGATGCTTTGTGTTACGAGCTACTTTATTTTTTGCAAATCTTTTTAGACTGGGAATCAAGACAATTGTGGTGGTGTATATGTTTGTGTGTGTGTGTGTGTACGTGTGTGTGTATGAGTATTTTTTACAAATCTTTTCAGACTGGGAATAAAGACAATTGTGGTGGTGTATATGTTTGTGTTTGTGTGTGTGTGTGTGTGTGTGTGTGTGTGTGTGTGTGTGTGTGTGTGTGTGTGTGTGTTTGGAGAGATTCCAGAGCGATTCCCGATAAACTATTGGACATAATCTCTCAATGACACTTTATTATGAGTTATTTCTAATATGCTGACTGTTGGCAAATGATAACAAGGCATGTCAAGAAAAAAGATATCAAGCATGAGCCTTTCAGGCGAATGCTGATATCGTTTGTGAGACATGACTGTTGTCATTTGCTAACAGTCCGCATATTAGAAATAACGGTTTTATTACCGTTTAATTCGACCAAAACAAATTTCGAAGCGACCCCGCGAATTAGACAGAACAGCCGCAATGGGAACTTGAGCGCTCCTACCTGATTATGCCTGTCAGTCAAAGAATTCTCGTGACCTGGGTCAGCCAATCAGAGTAATACTCCTGACGTGATGAATATTCACAGATCAAATGCGTTTGACACACAACAATCTCACAAGATAAACCATGTTCACTAATCACCCGACAAAACAAAAACAGGCTCATGCTTGATATCTTTTTTCTCGACATGCCTGTTATCATTTGCTAACAGTCAGCATATTAGAAATAACTCATAATAAACATTGGAAAGCTTCTTTTGTTTTCTTTTTTTTCTCCAAAATTTTAATCAATTAATAAACAAGTGATAACAAACATGGTATCTGTGTGTTTTCTGTTTGTACACATACTTTCTCATTTACATGAGATGCAGAAAAACTCATTATGTTAAATTGCACAAGATAACTGTATGTCCGAGAGAAAAAAATCTGCTGCTAAATAGAACTAACCAAATGGAACCCAAAAATGTCTGTCCCCCCAGTAATCAAATTCAGCTTCTAATAGTAATGACCAAATGCAACCAAAAACTGTCTGTCGCCCAAGAGGGGGGGGGGGGGGGGGTGGAAGCTGCCAAATAAAACTGAACAAATACAAACCGAGAACTGGGTGTCCTAAAGTGAAGTTAATTACGTTAGGCGCGCAAAAGATCACAGAGTAACCATTCATTCATTCATTCATTCATTCAAGCTGAGAATGTGTGTAACCTGTGTGAATGTGAAAGCATTGAATTTCTGGGGTCAAGAGGATTATCCGTTTGTTTAGGGGGGTGAGGCACTTTCGGAACATATTTAGTCCCACGCGTTTCAGTTACTCGCCATTGTGGAAGTTATACAATCATGTAGACATTTGTTTTGTCGGGTGATTAGTGTACACTTGAGTATTAAACAGGAAGGTTTTCACGGTGTTGGGTTTCAGTGTGTGTGTGTGTGTAGGGGGGGGGGGGGTCGGCGTGTGTGTGTGTGTGTGTGTTTATGTGTGTGTGTGTGTGTGTGAGTGTGTGTGTGTGTGTGTGTGTATGTGTGTATGTTTGTGTGTGTTTGTGTGCGTGTGTGTGTGTGTGTGTGTGTGTGTGTGTGTGTGTGTGTGTGAGAGAGAGAGAGAGAGAGAGAGAGAGAGAGATAATCGAAACTGCAAATATATAGCACTAGATTTGACACTTGTTCTATCTGTGTGTCTGTCTGGCTGTCTGTCTGTCTGCATGTCTGTCTGCATGTCTGTCTGTCTGTCCCTCTCTCTCTCTCTCTCTCTCTCTCTCTCTCTCCATGTGGAGTCCCTCAAGGTTTTGTGCTTTCACCAACATTGTTTTCATTCCTGATTAATGAACTGGCACTTGAAATGTTTCAAAACGGTAAACATGGAATACAGTTAACACCTGACGTGATGCAGATTCTCATATTGCTGTTTGCCGACGATGTACTCTTGATATCCTATAGCGCAGCCGGGTTACAGAAACAGATTGATGTGCTAAAACAAGTTTACGGATAAGTTTTTCATGACAGTCAACCTGGATAAGACAAAGGATTTTTGGCAGCGAATGAAGCCTGGAAGTACGGAAACGAGGACATAGAGGTTGTGAACAGTTACAAGTACTTGGGGCTAAATTTCACCACAAAATTGTCATTGACGCAAATGGTCAGCGATCTGGCCTCAAAGGCAAAGATAAGGACTGGCCAAATCCTAAGATGTTTGTGGAGGCTAGGCAACATACCTAGAAGCGTATTTTTTTTAAATATATGACGCACAGGTCCTCCCGATCTTAATGTATGGATCTGAGCTGTGGGGATTCCAAAGGTTTGAAGCTCTTGAGAAAGCCCATTTGTTTGCATGCAAGAAGTTTTTGTGTGTAGGACGACAAACACCAAACAAGATGGTATATGGTGACTTAGGCCGCTACCCACTTTATGTCACTTCGTCGGTTCGCTGTATTAAGTATTGGCTGAGAGTGTTACATTTGCCAAGCGAAAGACTCCCAAGGAAAGCATATGACATGATGAAACATTTACAGGGTTATGGCAAGAAAACATGGTCTCATTATTTGAAAGAAATGTTATGCATGTACGGCTTTGGAGATGTCTGGCTGCAACAAGGTGTAGGCGATTTGAATCGATTTATAGCAGTATTCAGACAACGATTGTTTGATTGCTTCCAGCAAGACTGGCACGACAGCATCATGAAGCTCTTTAAACAAGAAATTCGCGCTGAAGTGTATATAGATCATATTCAGCTCCGCTGTTTTCGAGATGCATACATACAATTTCGATTTGGTATTTCACCCATAAACACTCACAAATGCCGCTATCGAACTGACGTTGTACCGGGCCTTTTGATTTGCCCTGTATGCAGAGAGGACGTGGAAGACGAGAAACATGTATTGTTTGTATGCAAAGAATATTGTGATTATAGACTTAATTTCAAAATATTAAGAGAAAAAACCCAGAGTGAAGATGCGAACAGTATTATATGTGTTATGTCTGTAGATAAAGGGGATTCAGTGGTGCATGTGGCCAGATTCTTATATCGTGTTTTTCAAAAAAGAAAAAGGTTTTTGGACAAGTTACC
>NC_090256.1:41712432-41717432 GCF_037325665.1 Littorina saxatilis
AAGAGCGAAGAAAAACAACTCTTTTACAACCCATGATAACTTGACAGAGTTATTTCCTAACATCGTCTATTGCCAGCACTGACAAAATATTACTATGAACGGAATCGGAACTGTGGTGCACGAGTTTGTCTACGAAATCCGCCCCCCTTATCACATTCATTTAAAGTAGTTAGTACTTTACGGAGTTTTATTTTCTCATGTATATCTTTACAGCTGTGTCCAAATTACAGCACAGCGACTGTCCCCTGGAGTACCTCTTTGGTTTAAACAGTGTTTCATTCAACAATCAATCTGTACAATACACAATGAACACAGTTACAATCAACAACAAGCTATCAGCTCATACAGAAGGACATAAGTTAGAAGTCGTTAACGACCATTACATGCAGTCGACGCGCGGTGATACCATCGCCCATTCCGTTTTTCCTAAATGACCCTATGTATCAGTTTGGAAAGAAAACTCAAGTAGCATTCATTTCAACTGTAACCGATTGTATTGGCAGTCCAGCTGCGAAATGCATAGACCAATCGTCCTTTTCATAAAAGGATTGTCCTACCCAGAATTCCAAACGGTTTTGGAGATGTTTAAGATTTTGTTCGGGACGATGACGCCATTTAGCTGCTTTATGATATAAAGGGAACCAATCGGTTAAAAACGGGCGTCGACAGAGCCAATGAAGAATAATAGTAACTTATAAGATCATATACCTGTGGCTTATATCATAATTATACCCCTCAAATCATTCACACTTTCTTTACGACTACGCTCAGTGATATGCTCATTAAAGCGTGAGCGGATGTAACGAGCGTGGTACGTTACCCGTAGGATGGAGCAATTTAGGGACGGACGGTTATCCAAATAAAGTGCACCATATCTAGCTCTACTTTTGTCCTTTATTTTGGTCTCTCGGTAGAACATTGATTCAATATGCCTTTTTTAATGGACTTTACATGTCAGCAAAACATCACACGCGGCCATGCAAAAGCATGCTTGCGTGGTGCGCGCGGGCAGAGTACGCACGGGCAGAGTACGCACGCGCAGTGACGTTTCTAGCCATGAATGTTATTAGACCAGATACAAATAAAGACTGCGACAATCCATTCTGCGCCTCGTTGAACCTAACCGACAACGCTTAAAAATGCTATTTTAGGAGCACACGTCGCCTTTGATCAACTATTTCCATTGTTTTGTTTCTAATGTTGGAGACTTTGTTCCGAGAGCAGGCTGCGTAACCTAAAATAACAAGTGAGCGACATTTTCTCTTTTGTTAGATATGAAACTCGCGTGCGTCACAAGCGACTTGATTTTCCCGAGTGTTTGTCTCTTGTCTTATTTATCAATTGCAAGTTGCTTCTTCCGGGTCCTCTTTGTTTTCTTTCTTGGGGTGGCCACGCCCACTTCTATGTTGGTATTTGTAGTGTGCACTATTGATAACTGATTAATCTACTTCAAACCAACGAGCGAAAGATGTAATCTAAACCTATAGGCTGCTGAAGTTCCTAAATCAATCATCAAAATTCAACTATGATAAGTTTTTGGAATGTGTGTTTGGTAGCTCAGTTGGTAGAGCACTGGACTTGTGATCGGAAGGTCGCAGGTTCGAATTCGGGCCGGGACGGACACGGGCCAACTTTATGTGCAGACTCAGAGCCCAGAGACGGGAGCCATGTCCCACCCCCGTGTCATCACAATGGCACGTAAAAGACCTTGGTCATTCTGCCATAAGTGCAGGTGGCTGAATACACCTAAACACGCAGACACCTGGGTAGCGCGACTCCGTTGCTGCTAGCTTTCCACTGGGAGGAAGCGACCCGAATTTCCCAGCGATGGGACAATAAAGTAATGAAAATGAAGAAAATGAAAAGAAAAAAAAATAAACATTCGCTGGAACCTAGATCAATCGATCGTCAATTGCAGCAGACGAAAAATATGCAAAACAAATAATAATGCCTGTCTGTCCGTCAGACATAATGATAATAATGTCCGTCCGTACGTCCGTCCGTACGTCCGTCCGTCCGTCCGTCCGTCCGTCCGTCTGCCTGCCTGCCTGTCTGCCTGTCTATCTGCCTGTCTGACCGCCTGAGGCAAAAACGCCAGAACATAACCTCAATATTTCACGATCTTACGGTTAATGATAAACTTGTTGAAAAAGTCGACCATCATAAAGTTTTGGGAGTGACCATTGATAACAACCTGTCTTGGTCACACCACATCGAACAACTTTCTAAACTTGTGTCCTAGAAAGTTGATTTATTATCTAGAATCAAGCACTTTCTGAATTTGGAAGCCAGGAAATTATTCTTTGATGCTCATATTCAGTCTGCTATTGATTACGCGTCTACCTTGTGGGATTCGGCAAGTGAAAATTCATTCAAACAACTCATTAGATTACACAAACGAGCGATTAAAGTAGTCTTATTAAAGAAAACAACCCTATCTGAGTTAGACTACGTACACTTAGGTATTCTTCCTCTGAAGGCAAGGCTAGGTTATAATAAAGGTACCCTTATGCATAAAGTTATTCATGGATGTGTACCTCAAACTATATTTTCCAAATTCACGTTGAAAAATTAACGCCAATTGATGAGATTGAACGATTGACCTATTCAAGTCTAGTTTAGTTTATTCAGGTAGAAGTCTCTGGAACACTCTTCCAACAATCCTGCGGCAAACTACCAGCACAAATGTTTTTAAAGACCAGATATAGGCTACATCTTATCTCATGAAGTCAAAATAAACATTATTTGTCGCTAGAAAGGTTGTCAAAACCAAAAACCAGTGCTTTTCAACAATGTTTTTTTTCTTCTTTTTTTTCTTTCCTGATTTTTTTTCGAATGCAGTGTATGTCAATGGGCATGGTGTTCACAGCTATTTGTTGCGTCAGTGCAATCTACTCTATAATACTTTACTTACGTCAAATGAACTCACATTTTTCATTTAAGCAATGTATTGTATGTAAATTTATAATATGTTCTTACTTCATTTTATGTATAAACATGTAGCTGTAGTTTTCTGTACTTGTTTATTCTTTACCCATTTATAGACTAGTCCCTCTTTAGGGCGAAGGCCAGATGGAAAAAGGAGACCACTGCTTACTCTATTACCCTGGTTAAATAAAGAATTGTTCTTGTTCTTGTTCTGTCCTGTCTGCGGTCTGTCTGTCGTCTGTCGCATCTACCCCGTTCAACTTTTCTTGGCAAAAACAACGTGTGTGCCAAACAAGACAAATCCTGCTGCTTCTTTTTGCTGGGAAAGCTAGGAAACAGCCTCCGACGATTTCTCGCATTTTACACACCACTGACTGTAAACTTCTTGTGGGGCATCCTTCTTTATTGACCAGCGCCAAAACCTTGTGTTTCAATTTATCTCGTGTTCTGAGTAATTCACATCGATTATGTTAACTGTGTGTGTGTGTGTGTGTGTGTGTGTGTGTGTGTGTGTGTGTGTGTGTATGTGTGTTGTGTGTGTGTTGTGTGTGTGTGTGTGTGGTGTGCGTGTGGTGCGTGTTGTGTGTGGTGTGCGTGTGGTGTGTGTGTGGTGTGCGTGTGGTGTGTGTGTGGTGTGCGTGTGGTGTGTGTGTGTGTGTGTGTGTGTGGTGTGCGTGTGGTGTGTGTGTGTGTGTGTGTGTTCTGTGTGTGTGTTGTGTGGTGTGCGTGTGTGTGTTTGTGTGTGTGTGTGTGTATGTGTGTTGTGTGTGTGTTGTATGTGTGTGTTGTGTGTTTATGTGTGTGTGTGTGTGTATGTGTGTTGTGTGTTGTGTGTGTGTGTTGTGTGTTTCTGTGTGTGTGTGTGTATGTGTGTGTGTGGTGTGTGTGTGTGTTGTGTGTTTCTGTGTGTGTGTGTGTGTGTGTGTGTGTGTGGTGTGTGTGTGGTGTGTTGTGTGTGTGTTGTGTGTGTGTGTGTGTGTGGGTTTAAATGCCAAGCACGTCATTGTGGGGCGTTTAATCAAATAACATTCATCCATCCATTCACAACATTCTTTCGCTCACTCTCTGGGATTTCTACATATCATAATGCAATTCATGATACGATTCAAACGATGGAGGCATTATCCATATATATAACAAACTGTCATTTGGGAAAGACTTTTATCTATATTTTAAATTGTAATAATAATAATCATACCGTTACAAAATCCGACAGTGTCAATTACTTATTACTAACAGTAACTCCAGTTAATCGCGTCAAAGCAATAATTCAACACGAATACGTCAAAATAAAACAAATCCGTTCTGGCACGAGTCCTGGCGGATCTTTAGAGCTGAAACTGAAACTCAAACATTCACATTCTCTAGGGTAAGAAAATGGTCAAAATACAGTGATATGCGTAATTTTCTCAAGAAAAATAGCATGTTCACGTGAAAATAATAATGGTCTGGTGTTGGCGCTAGTAAGCCGATTGTAGTTCTTTTCTTTCACACTGACTATTATATATGTCAATGGAGAATCGCGCAGTACAGCTTACCGGGCGTAACCCCCGAACAATGTGAAGCATGCGACGCTTGAGGAACTGAAACCACGATTTTAGTGGACCTGGGAAAGCTTCGCAACACAATATGGAATGTATTCTGCTCTACCCGGATAGAACTTTATGAATGGCATTTTTCAGTAAACGAGGCTTCCGTCTTTATGAATGGCATTTCACCTGTCTGCATTAACCTCACTCCTGTCGTGGCATTTTCTGTTACCTCATATTGCCATATTTAGTCGTTGGGATTTCAGCTCAATGTGTGTACGCAGCACACTAAATACTTTTAAAGACGCAGTGGCCCCTCCATTTTGAGACCTTCACGAATCTGGAGAAGAGGAGGTCTTTAGAGAGACGGGGACTAAAAAACTGTCACTTTGAAACAAACAAACAAACAAACAAACAAACAAACAGAAACAAAACATAAAATATCTAGACGGCGCTACAAAGTTCCACTTACAAAAAGAAACATCATTAAAAAAAAAGAACTGGGCAGTGTCAAATGCAAAACGCCTGCGAGGGTTTGATTTT